>NW_006436278.1:155652-267928 GCF_000325575.1 Pteropus alecto
TTTATTGAAAGTGAAAGTACAGTCACAGATGGGAGAATAGACTGCCAAGAGTGGTCAAACTTGAAGATAAAGTACACTCTCAGAAGGGAGAGCAGATTGCCAAGAGAGGTCAGCCAAGAATTTTAAATTAGACCAAGTTATCAAATTTTAAATGGTCTTTGAATATGCTTGAAAGAAATGATATCTATCTATCTATCTATCTATCTATCTATCTATCTATCTATCATCTATCTATCTCTATCGATCTATCTATCGATCTATCTATCATGAACATGTATAGATCCAGGATTTGTGTATCCAGAAACTTTTAAAATTTAGGGGACTCATTTAGTAAAGTGAATGCAAATTTAGGTATGAATGTGAATCAGAAAGCACAACAAATTTCAAAGCCGATAAATACTACAAACTTGATTGCACTTTCCAATAACATTTGTTGACAGTTTGCAATCACAGACTGTATTAATAAGGATCATAAAGGGAAGTCAAATGTATTATTTTGCTATTGACATTCCTTGTCACATCCAATGACCACTTCATTATCTTCCTCTTAATTGCTCAGCAACATTTGACATAGTTGGCTTCTCCCTACTTATTGAAACACTTCCTTCTATCTGCTCCTATAACATCACATACTTCTGTTTTTCCTTCTATTTCACTGGCTGATTCTTTCCAGTCTCTTTTCTGGGCTTTTCCTCCTTTATTGGACCTTTAGAAAATGGAGTATCCCAAGAATTTAATCCTGGGCCACTTTTCTATTCTTACTCTACTCGCTTCCCAGGTGATTTCATTTTGCTACATGGTTTTAAATAACAAACATATTTCAAGGACCCAAAATTTGTATCCTTCCCTGACAGCTCCATTGAGTTGCTGACTTATCGGGACATATCCAAATCCTACACGGTATCTCAACTTGAATGCCAAGTAGGCAGCTCCAATCTAGCACATGAAAATAGACCTTTTGATTTTCCTCTAAGTCTCTAACTCTCCTAGTTTTTCTTAGATATCAACAAATAATACCACCATTAACCTAACTACTCAAGTCCAAAACTTCAGAATAACCCTTGATTTCTCCTACTTCCTCAACTTTCTGAATTCAGTCAATTAACACATCCTTTCAGCTCTGCTTCCAGAATAGCTTCTGAATATGTCCACTTCCTCTTATTTCTTCCACCAACACTATGGTCTAAGTCATCATCATATTCTGCTTAGACTTTTGTAATGCCTTCCTAACTGATTTCTACTTTCATTTGCCTTACTCTCACTTACCCACGGTAGCCAGAGTGATATTTTTAAAATGCAATTCTTATAACGCCACTGCCATGCTTAAAATCCTTCAGTAGCTTGCCGTTTTCCTTAGCATGCAATCCAAATTGTTTACCCTGGTTTGCAAACAAACCCCTACATGACCTGGATAATCTGCCTCTCAACATCAATTCCTAACAGTCTCTTCTTAGCTTACTATGCTCCAGTCACACTGACTTTCTTTTTGTCCCTAGGACAAACCAATCTAATTCTTTCCTTGGGGTTGTTCACTAGTTCTCTCTGCCAGTAATACTCTTCTCCGAAAATTGTACATGATTGTCTACTCATCAATGAGGTCTTGATTTACATCTTACCTCCTCAGCAAGGCCACTCCTGAAACTCTTATTTGAATAGCAATCTCCCCCTAGTCATTATCGCATTCCCTTACTTTAATCAATACAGTTATCTTTATCTGATATTTTATTTTTTATTTATATTTTAAACCATTTTTGTTTTTCTCCCCACCAGAATGTAATCCCATTTGGGCAGGAATTTTTGCCATTTTTTTTTACTGCAGTTTCCTTAATACCTAGAACACAAACCGGCACAGAGTAGGCACTCAATACATGTGTCTAAAAATGAATGAATGCTTAAGTGCACATTACTAACAAAACGTAGGTGCCTACCATTCAAATCATGGAAGAAGACGAAAGCAATTATATGAAATACATTGAACCAGGAATACTTGTAAGGTGAAAATAAGTATTTTTTTCCTTTTTCTCCACTATTCCTTTAAATTCTTTTGGAATATTTTTTGAGCTCATGAATGACATTTCAGACAATCCTCATAGCTTATCTACTCAGTCTTAGTTGATGGAAAGTCCTCTGGGTGCTTTCACTTGTAATAGTTCCATTTTAGTAGTGAATATGTGCAGTTCAGGGTAATAATAAAAACCTTGAACTCCAAAGTTCAGGATTTTATCTTCAATGTGTGTGTCTCTCTTTTACTCATCTCCTCTTTTCTATGTGCACCACCCTCCACATGAGCAGGTGGCTACTGTTTCTGACCTCTCCAGGAGAAGTCAGGTGGGAGTGGATGTCAAAGTCAGGAAAGGTCTATCTTGACCAGAAGTTAAGGTGTCTGGTGTTGGCGCCTCTGGTCTTGGTGTATATTTAATGCTGCCTCTCCTTGGGCTTGGTGGATGATAAAATATGACTCCTTTTGTTGGGGACACATATGTGTATTCTTTGGAGATGCCCCAATGGCAATAATCAATCAACATTACTTACCTCCCTTTTATCCTGAGAATTCAGCATTCTTATCCTCCACTGGGTTCACTTTACTCTGCTAGGAAGTATGCTTTGGCAGGATTTTAAAAAGGCTTCAGGTGAATGTCTCTCTTTACCACCTGGCTCACATATCATATTTGGCCCATGAGAAATACTCCTGTATCCTTGTCCCAATTCAGTGATTACATAGCTAGGTTCCAGTGCTGCTTATTCCCTCTGCAATGCCACCTCAGGCCAATAGTCATGACTTCTCTTGATATTAGATTCCTCAGATATATAGGTCTACTGTGCCTCCATTCTCAATTTCTAGCTCTAGTTTATAACTAAACAAATGTGTGAAAAAGGCATAACACATATTATTAAATTAATATGTAAAAGATTATTATATAATATATAAAAAAAATATATATTAAAAATATTAAAAAGTGACCTAGAAGATTGAATAGAAATATCAGATTGTCAGAATATATCAAAGAAATGTTATCTGCCAAAATTTAGTACCTATACTTAAGATACAGCATTTGTTTAACATTTGTGTAGTCAGATATGTCTTTTACTCTGATACTTGCTCCATTTCTTCTAGGTTTATAAATTCCTGACTCTCTATAGAGTTGATATATATTCACTTGTGATTTTTATATTTTCCAAATTTTCCAAGTGTCCATTACCTTTAAAATTAAAATAATAAACTGTAGTTAATATTGAAAGTAGTATTAAACCGAAATTATAGTCCTATAAACATATTGGAAAATCCTTTATGATCTGACTCCTTCCTCTTTAAACTTAGTACAAAACTAGGCTTCCCTGAATCAAAAATTATAAGATGGAAGTTGTATTTTCCATGTAATGTATTACAGAATATTCTGGTAGAACACAAGCTGAACTGAGAGTTCGTGAAAGTGATGCAAGTTTTTTTCTAATATTTTTTCATAAGTCAGCTTCTGCTAAGTTATCCTGTGTAACAAATAGCCTCCAGATCTCAGTAGCTTCCAATAATAAAAGTTTATTTCTCACTCACCTCGTACGAGCTTTACAGGTCAAATGCAATTCTACTCTATATTTTCTTCATTCTTAGAACAAAACTGAAGGAGCAGGCCCTTTCTGAGACATGTCTATCTCAGAGCAGAGGGATAAGTGAAAGTGAAGAGCTACATGCCACATGATGGTTCTGAAAGCTTCTGCTCAGAAGTGGCACATGACACTTTAGTTCATATTTCATTGCCCAAATCAAGTTACATGCCCGAGTCTGATGTCAGTGAGATGAGAAGTACAATTCTCCTGAAGGGATGACCCAATAGTGAAGTCTGGGGCAAGATTGAGGGCAGCAAACATTGTAACAAAAAAATTTAGCACATATGATCTCTCAAGTATAAGGCTCTCATTTGAGGTATTGTGGAATATTTGAAGCGGAGTAAGACAGCTATAATTTGAATGAAATGATGCACAGGTGTGCAATTTAGTGATTTCTGGGCTCTCTTAGCTCTATCACTGTGGTGTGTTATCAAATCTCTTTTTTGTTCCTCAGTACCTTGGACTATGTTTTCTGCTTTGCGGAGATGCCTCCTTTCAGCTAAGATGGAATGTTATATCCTCCAGCTCTTTAAAGGGCCTAGACAAGAATGGCATATTTGTGAACAGTGCTTCTGTGTCTTTTGTAGTTACAATAGAAAATATTGTCCACTGTGCTTCTCGGTGCTTCTTACACAGGGACCCACATGATATCATCAGACATTTTTTTCTGCAGAAACAAAGCTTGTTTCTGTAGACTAATGTGTGTGCTTTCTTCAGACAATGACTAAAGAAAAGATCCACCATGTTTCCTTTTTTGGACTTTCATTGCCAAGAATCTTGGTATCCAATTCAGTGCCGAACTGTAGTTAATGACTCGACTCAGCTGCCTGGTAGAATTTTTTTTTCTTTTTGCTGACTTTAAATAGTTCCTGTTTCATTTAATCTCCTGATTGTCCAGATTTGCATTTTTTGAAAAAGTTCTAACCTGTCTCAAATGTTTTGGGAAGTAGTCCAAATACTGAATCCTGAAAGAATAAAAATGTGAACCACGATTATAAACTAACTCAGAAGAAAATGTTCCAGTTTTTAATACCCTATCTACAGAGAGATGGACCATGTTATGACCAAACTTTAACTCACTGTAAAAACTCTTTATTTCTTAAACCCTAAACTGCAAAATAATAATAATAATAATAATAATAATAATAATGATAATAATGTTTATATGTCACAGAGTGTTGTATGTGAATGCTTTTCTGAGTTGAATTCCCCCAGCTAGAATGCGAATCTGATGAAGGATTTTTGTCATATTTGCATTCCCAGCATCTACCGAGAAGCCCCAAAGGGAAAATAAAAGCCTTTCCTGCATGCAGGGCACCTTGCTATGCAGTAGGACTTGGGAGGTTAAGTAACTTCCCTTAGGTTACAGAGCCAGGAAGCAGCAGAGGTGGAATTAGAACCAAGTGCTGTATGATTCCAGAGTCTATGTCATTTGCATTATACCAGTATTTGCCAAAGTGAACTAACACATGTAAAATTGATGATGCATGAGAGGTGTTTTGGGGTGGTATGTGTAGGAATCTTTTAAATTTTAAAGGTATGCATTTATTTTCATACTTGTTAAAATATAATTAGCATAGAACACCTCTGATTTCGTGGATATTATGAACTAAGATGAAGCATAATTTATTTAAGTAAAAAGTGTGGGTCATTTACAAGGACAATGTTAAGTAAACAATAACATGGGTGGTATAAGGGATATGGTAAGTAGCTTGTAAATGTCCTAGGAATGACTGATGTCTGGGAAATAGTGTGTTGCACCCCACTGCTTAACTGTCATCTCATTTCGGTTGACACATTTAATCATATATTATATTTATCTTATGAAACAACATATTTAATCTAAGATCTGTTGAGTCTCTCCTACATTCCAGGCACTTAGCTAGGTACTAAGAGTAAAGATTAATATATGTGTTACCTCCCCTCATTAAGCTTTCAGTAAACACCTCAAAGACACCTGAAACCAGCCACATCTATTGTGGATGGATTTTTTTTTTTTAAAGCTGCAGGCTACGAACATTCTGTCTATTGATTCTAACTATGAATTTTAAAATTCTTTTCATTATAAGTCTAGTTTGTCCCCTATTGTGTGGCAATTTCCTACTTCACTTTAAAATAGCAATTTTGACGTAAGTTAATTTAGCTGTGCTGCTCACGCAATCAAAGGTCAATTATCAGCTCCGATTAAATGGGGTGTTGTCTCTTTGTATGTGTTACATCGACTTGAAAAACCAAGATGCCAGAGACCCAGATATCAGGTGAATCTGTGCCCTATAAATAGAAAAGATAATAAGGTACTTCAGCTTTCTGCTAGTAAAACTTTATGTTAGGGTCTTGGTGACTAAAATTATAGGCATTTAAGATGTCTAGAAGGGGAAAAAACTTATTATGGTAAAATAGCACAGAGTTTGCTTCTCTGTAATAGTTATGAGTTTTTCCTTGCTTAAAATAACATGATTTTCTGAGCTTATAATACCTGCTGGAAATTACGAAGAGCACCGCATTTTGCAACTCATTAAGTGTTGATTACGTAAGTATTTCTGGGTAAAGCATCATTTGAATTTTCTTACAAAAGCAAAACCGACAGTTTTTCTCCATCTTTCTTGTTATTATTTTCTCAATTATGTGTCTGTAAAGCACATAATTACTCTCAGTTATTCTCATGAGCATTTATTTTCATATCTAGTAACAATCATAGGTCTGAAAAAGTTTTCCAAAAGAAGCAATAGAAAAATCTATGTCCTGTTAGCTGGAATTAGCACTTATGAATATTTTAGATGATTTTTTTACAGCTAGTTTTCATTATCACCACATTATTTTCTCTATCATGTCTTAATCTAAAGATATATTAACACGAATTAATTTCGTTTTAGCTGGAGAACACTTTAAACACAGCCATAGTCTGTTAGTGATATCTCCAGATAGAAAGTGCTTGAGGAATGATGGGGCCCATGATGACTGAATATTGGGCTAAACACCAATTACTCCCACAGCTTCCCCAGAAGATTAGATATTTAGGACTGGAGGGGGTGGAGGGAGAGAGACTAGTTTTTCTAACAAATTAATTTAGTTTAACTAACCTAGGTATATCAGTTTGGGTCCAATTAAGAGACAGAAACCACACTGATTTTGGAACCGAGAGGCAATAAATTGATAACTGGAACACTGGGTTTTGGCTTTCACCACTTTAATGGCTCTTGGTCCTTCTGTTTCTCCCCTCACCCCCTCATCCCAGTATAGTTTGAATACAGCAGCCAAGATGAACCTGTTAACAGGGAAATGAATATGGAAATTATGTCATGTCACTCCTTTGCAAAAACTTCTAGTGTCTTCCATCTTACTCAGAGAAAAGGCTAAATTCTTTAAATTTACCAACAATTCGATGTCCCTCACTCTTTACCTATCTGATCTCATCTTCTATTAATCTTTCCCTCTCTATTGTGCCACCTCAGCCACCATGGTATTATTGCTGTTCTTCAGATATGCCAGGTAGCCCCTTCTTTGGACCTTGGCACTTGGTGTTCCCTCTCCCTAGAGCAGGGGTCACCAACCCCCAGGCCACAGACCAGTACCAGTCCGTGGCCTATAAGGAACTGGGCTGCATAGCAGGAGGCAAGTAGTGGGCGAGTGAGTGAAGCTTCATCTGTATTTGTAGTTGCTCCCTAGCACCAGCATCATCGCCTCAGCTCCGCCTCAGATCATCAGGCATTAGATTCTCACAGGGGCACCAGTCCCCGGTGCCAAAAAGATTGGGGACTCTAGAGTGCTCTTCCTGGCAATAGCGCATGGCTTATTCCTTCACTTGCTTTACTCAAGTGTCACCTTCTTAGTGAAGTCTTTCCTGAGGAGCTAGCTCATGTTGCAGTTTTGCTCATAACCTTTCATATCCATCTTATATGCTTGTTTTTTCTTCTATTCCACACCTGAACTTCTATTTACCCATAATCAGCCATCCCAGGATTATACTAGTACCTATTTTGCAGGAATATTGTAAAGATTATATAGATAACATTGTAATTAGATAATATAATACAAAAGACTATACACACACACACACACACACACACACATATAATGTAGGCCCTGATGCATAGAGTATTCAAGAAACAGCCATGTATATTCAACAAGCCCTAGGAAGTATGACCTATGAAAAACTGTGTGATCTCTGGCAACAACTTTTTGCCTAGATTAAAGGCAGGCCTAATCCTACACTGAAATCTGGTCAAGTGGCCACCTTGTCCCATACTCAAATATAGACTTTCAAGACTTTAACCTTCGGATGTCAAGAAGAGCACGTCAGAGAGAATGCAGTTAGCATTAATATGATGGCTAGGTGGAGGGCCAGGGGAGGGAGGGAGCAATTGGGGGAATCTTTTTATAAACTATATAGATGTCTAACCAATGTACTGTATACTTGAAACTAATTTAAATAAATTTTTAAAAAAGAGACAAGAGAAACACAAGGAAAAATATACCAAAAGAAATAAAGAATATAGCCCTCTGACTAGATATTGCCAAAGAGAACTTGCCAGTAGGAGTTGACCAAGGATATAATGTCATCATAATCTAACTACAGGGCTTGGCAGAGGAGTATAAATAAGTTCCGACAATATATCATGAGCAGCCATTTGTGATGTCATGCCCAAATACAGACACACACACCATGCCTCCTTAGGCACCAATTCCACTCTGATTTGGTTTATGCACCATTTACATCCATCCAGTTGAGAAATATTAGGCATTTTAGATTCCACCCTCCTTCTCTGCTTCTCCCCCTGTTCATTTCCAAGATCAGGGTTGCTTACTTAAGGTACCTCCATTTTATTACACTGCTCCAGTTCATGTCTCAACATTTCTCAGTTGAACTATTGTAATAGCATCCTAACTAGTCTTCTTATCTCCCAAATCTGACATTCGCATTGCTGCCACCACTTATTCTGATTCTGATATCATGCCTTGAGAATTCACTGTATTTCATACAATGTTTTAGGTAGTTCTCCTTTATTATTCTTTTAATTCTCTCAAGAACATTTTGAGCATAGGACTGCTAATAGTTCATATTATAAATGCAGAAGAAAGTTCAGAGGGGTTAAACAACTTACTCTAGGTCTTTCAGCTAAACAGTGGCAAGGTTAAGTGTAATGATTTTTGCACAGCCTCATACCTGTCTCTCATTCATCTTCCTATAAAACAGATCCCTTTGGAAAGTGTAGTTTTTAAATCTTGGCATTCAAAGATCTTCATAAACTAACCCTATGCTACTTCTTAATCTTTATCTCCCATCTAATTATCCCAACAATTCACACTCCGAGTTAATCAATTGACTTCATTCTTTCCAATATTCTAGGGACTACAGTGCCCCTGTAACTTTCCAGGTGCTTTCTCTCTGCCTGGAGCGTTCATTCCTCCTTCTTAGTCTATCAAAAATCCTATAACTTTGCAGGCTCAGGTTAATGGCTAGTTCCTTCATGAAACCTTCTCCCAATGCCTCTTGGGCAGTATTCATGGCATTTTCTTCTATGTTCCCACAATACTCTGCATTTTTTTCTAATATAGTATTTTTAAAACTCTGCCTTCTGTTACAGTTGTTCATATATTTGTCTCCTCCATCCAAACCAAAAGTTCCTTCTGGGCAGGGACTATGTCTGATTTATCACTCAATTTTCATCACCTACCACAGTGCCTGGTACATAAAGTTTTATAATGAAAAAAAAAAGAGTCTATTGAACGTGAAATGAATACTGGCTTCTCCAAGGCAGTAGTAGCTCTGAGATATTAGATCAATCTCCACCTGCTGTAATTAGCACATATAGCCAGGCCCCTCCAGTGAGGGTTAGGAGCTTCTCCTTCAGGCTCCCAAGATATCTTGTGTACTTTGAACATTATATTCCAATTATCTGTTTATGAATCTGCCTTCTCTGCTAGGCTACCTGAAATACAGGAAACTTGTGTGAAGCCCAATGACTATGACTTAGTGAGTGGATTTTGAGTGAATAAATGAAGGTGGACTGGCCCTACACAGTGCCTGGTACTTTATATGTGCTGAGTGATATGCTTCTTCTCACTTTAGCCATCTGATGCTAAACTATTTGAGTCAGTCCATAATAAATCACAGTGTGATTGGCAGAGAAATGGGCAAGTCAGTTGTTCTGTGTGAGAAATGGACAACTATGGAACAGTTTGACCATAATGGCGTTGAGAATGATTAAACCTTTGTTGCTACTGTTTCCCATATAAATCTAGCCCAACACAAATGGACTGGACATTTGGCCAGTATAGGAACATTCATGGTCAAGATATTATTAAAATGAATATCTACTCCCCATCTGCTTTTAAGAAAGCTCTGAAAGGAAAAGAAAAATAAGGAGAGATCTGTTTTGTCTAATTTTCCACTTCAAGAATATCAAATTCTGGTGGTGAATTTCAACAAAACTCAACAAGAGATTTGGTATTTATAATAATAAGTACATGGAAAAAGAACCAACAGAATTGAACACTGTCACAAAGAATGTCCTGTGACATTATCAACATAATGCTTTGACCTTAGTTATTCAGTCTCTTGATTGAAAAATACAAAGTACTTCCATGCATAGATCCTTCAATTATATATATATATATATATATATATTTTCTTTTCTGATATCAACCCACCTGGCCTGAGATTTTGTAAACCAGGTGACTGTTTTATTCTCACACACATGACATTTTTTATGAACATAATAACATGAAAATATGTATCAGTACCATGATATCTTAAACATTTTCTGTCAAACTGTGACCTTTTCTATTCAAAATAGTAGCTGAATCTTTTTTCCCTGTATTCACAAAACCTGCTGAGAAATTCAAATAACATAATCTGAAATGTAAAGGTATGTTTAGTAAAATTGGCTAAACACAGATGTTTATTCAGGGATGCAACAGATAGAGCTGCTGATTGAAAATGGAGCTTCAGGCTCTTGGGTTAGTTTGTCTGAATTACCTTCCAGATGAGTAAGGCCACAGGACAGATCAAATGTGTTCAAAAGAAGAACATCAAGAGGAGTCAGAAGAGATCCCCTGAGGGGCTAGATTATAGTTCATAGGATATTTAGAAAACATTTTCTCTCACTCTAGGGAGTGAGCAAAAAGTGGTAAATGTACCTGGATGGTATACACATGGTTTATGAGGGTATTCTCAGAAAGTCCACTCTATTCCTTTCTGTAAATCCTTTGAAAAGTGTGAGCATATTTAATTCTAGCCCCTTATCCCCCTATATTATCTCCAAATGTGGCACAGTAACTGGGGAAACCACACAAAAGGAATGCTACATCTGGACAGGTGTGTCTTTTCCCCTTCCTCACTGCGGAACCCATAGAAGTCCAATAAAAAAGTGGTCCTATTATAATAAGTAACTCTAAAGAAATGCCTCTTTAATCGAAGGGTTAAAAATAACCTGTTTCTTTCCTCAAACAAGAAAAGAGCTGTTTCCCTTCCTTCTTGGCAAACTTCCCCACCTATTAGAACCAAACCCAAATAATGTCCACTACGAAAGCCTTGCTAACCACCCTGGTAATAGTCATCTACACCTCTAGGGTGACCCTCTATGCCGGGCATTATAGACGAGACCTCTGCTCTCAAGCATCTTACAGCGCAGAAAGGAAGATAGACACATTAACTTAAAGCCCAAAGTATTACAGTGAGATGCTGCTTTAATGGAAACATCTACAGAATGTAATAATAAAAAAGTACCTTAGTCTGCCTGGGAAAGTTACGGAAGACTTTTCTAGGGTGATGAAACTAACTCTTGGTCTTACTTAAGCAAACAAAAATAAGTTGTTAAAGGATTTCAAAAGGTATCTCAAGGATTCTTCCCCTTCTACTTCCCTCCCTCTCTCTCCCTCTCGCTCTGTCCCTCTATCTCCCTCCTTCCCTCCCTTCTTTTGACTTTCAACCAGTTCAATATATCCATAGTAAAAGATGGCTATTTGAATTTACAGCCTTACTTAGAGAGTGCCTCCTGAGGAAAGTGAATCTGACCGGTCCTACTAGAGTCAATGCATGCCCCTAATCCAGTATGCTGTAACTAGGTATCAGAGTCAGGAACAGAAACATAATTGCTGGTTCACAAACCGCTGCATAGTGAGAGTTTCCAGTCAAGTGTCTGGGCTGACACCAATAGGTGGAGCTGCTGTAGAAGAGCTAAGATTTATTGAGTACTCACTGTGTACCAGATTCTCCACTTTACATAGATTATTGTACTTAATTCACATAAGTTCTCAACCAGGTAAGTATCATTTTTGTCTCCATTTTATAGATGAGATACATAGAGATTCACTTGTCCAGGGTCACATACATAACAGAGCCAAGACTTGTATCAACAGTCTAATTGTGGTCTGCACACTTATCCTCTGTTCAGCCTATGGTTTCTCAGTGCAGATAGTCATATATGATGGTCTGAAGATCAGGGACAGAAGTTATCTTTATTATCATACTTAATTACTTTATACCGGTATTTGTTTTCTTCTTTAGACTATGAACTCCTTAAGATTAGGGATGGAGTCTTTCTCATTTCCATACCTAATGGCTAGCACAGGACTTGGCACAAAGACGAGATAATGCATTTTGTCGGTGTACTAGTCTTACTATGATTCTGGTTCTAGTCTCTTCCTTGCCTCTTTGATCTCTCCTGGAGCTTACAGTCCAGATGGGGAGACAAACAAAATGAGTATATTACACAGTACATTTGAAGGTGTTAAATGCCATAAAAAAAGGTAAAGGAAGAAAGGGGGATAGCAGAAATGAGGGGTTACAATTTTATTATTTTATTCTATTTTTAAAAATTTTTAATTTTCAATTATAGCTGACATACAATATTATGTTAGTTTAGCCATATGACTTCCTTTCGCCAATGAAAAGTAAGCAGAAATTATCTATTTCACTTTGTGGAAGCATTTTAGAGTCTCAGTGTGATTCTTCATGTTCTCTTCCTTTGCTGTGACAATCCCTGAAACCTCACGTTGATATGGAGGAATTTTAAGACAGTAGAGCCTCTGTCGGCCTGAGTCCCTGAGTGACTACAGGAGCAGAGATATAGCCCTTCACACCTGCCAAAATGTAATGGACATATATAGCTTGAAAGAGAAATCAAGTTTTGTTGATTGAATTCAGAGTTTTGGAGTTTATCTGTTGCTGTAGCACAACCTAGTCCATTCTGTCTGGTATAGTTGATAATTGTTGTTGGTTGAATAATGATTAATATCTCTCCATCATTTCTATGTCCCATTCACCATATCAAGAATGCTGGCATCAATCTCAGAATTTCTTTTAGACCAGTCAATTTTGTAAACAGTGGTGATGAGATGTTGGAAGCAGTCTGAGAAGCCTATTATTTATCTATAATCCGAGAAAGCAGGACTTTATTTTCCCTCTACAAATATTCCTAATAATGACTTCAGTCTGAATTTGTTTATTTCCTCAGACCCCAGGCCAATATTTGTGTGCTAGTGCATCTCCTAGGCACTGGAGATGCATCAGTGGACCAAACAAACAAATGTCTTCTCTCCAGGAGTGTACAGTCCAGATGGGGAGACAAACAAAATGAGTATATTACACAGTACATTAGCAGGTGTTAAATGCCATGAACAAAAGTAAAGGAGGAAGAGGGGATAGTAGCACTGAGTGGTCACAATTTTATTTTATTATTTTATTTTTTAAATTTTAATTTTTTAAATTATAGTTGACATATAATATTATATTAGTTTCAGGTGTACAGCACAGTGATTAGACATTTATATAATTTATGAAGTGATCACTCTGATAAATCCAGGACCCATCTGTCACCATACAGTTATTATAATACTACTGACTATATTCCCCATGCCATACTCTACAAACTCATGACTATTTTGTAACTACTAATTTGTACCTCTTAATCTCCCCATTTCACCTATCCCCCCACCTCTAATCTGACAACTATCGAAATGCTCTCTGTATCTATGAGCTTATTTCTGTTCTTTGTTTATCCTGTTCTCTAGATTCCACACATGACATTTGTCTTTCTCTGTCTGACTTACTCCACTCAGCACAATACCCTCTAGGTCCATTCATGTGGTTGCAGATGGCAAGATTTCATTAATTTTTATGCCTAATATTCCAGTGGTGTGTGTGTGTGTGTGTAGTCACCTCTTCTTTATTCATTCATCCACTGATGGACACCCAGGTTGCCCCTATATCTTGGCTATTGTAAAATAATGCTGCAATGAACACAGGGATTCATATGTCTCTTTGATGTAGTGTTTTGGGTTTCTTCAGATAAATGCCCAGAAGTGGGATAACTGGGTCCTTCTTTGTCTCTTGTTATAGCCTTTGTTTTAAAGTACATTTTGTCTAGTATAAGTATTGCTACCCCAGCTTTTTTGTTTATTTTCATTTTCATGAAATATCTTTTCCATCCCTTTACTTTCAGTCTGTATATGTCTTTTGATCTGAAGTGAGTCTCTTGCAGGCAGCATATGTAAGGGTCTTGTTTTCTTATCCATTCAGCTACCCTATCTTTTTATTGAAGCATTTAATCCATTTACATTTAAAGTAATTGTTGATAGATTTATAGTTATTGCCATTTTATTATTCATACTTTTTATATTTTCTTCTTAAAGAAGTCCCTCTAACATTTCCTGTAATATGGGCTTGGTGCTGCTGAACTCTTAACTTTCTCTTGTCTGGGAAGCTCTTTATCTGTCCTTTGATTCTAAATGACAGCTTTGCTGTGTAGAGTAATGTTGGTTGTAGGTCCTTGGTTTTCATCACTTTGAATATTTCATGTCAGTCCCTTCTGGCCTGCAAAATTTTTGTAGAGAAATCAGCTGACAGTCATGGGAGCTCCCTTGTAGGAAACTAATTGCTTTTCTCTTGCTGCTTTTAAGATTCTCTCTTTGTCTTTAACCTTTGGCGTTTTAATTATGATGTGTCTTGGTGTCAGCCTCTTTGGGTTCATCTTGTTTGGGACTCTCTGTGCTTTCTGGGCTTGTATGTTTATTTCCTTCACTAGGTTAGGGAAGTTTTCAGTCATTATTTCTTGAAATCTGATTTCAATTCTTTGCTCTCTGTCTTCTCCTTCTGGTACACCTGTGATATGACTGTTAGTATGCTTGATGTTGTCCGAGAGGCTCCTTTAAACTCTCTTTTTTTTTTTTTGGGATTCTTTTTTCTCATTGCTGTTCTGATTGGGTGTTTTCTGCTACCTTATCATCTAAATCACTGATTCAGTCCTCTGCTTCATCTAATTTACTGTTAATTCCTGCCATTAACTAAAATTGGTTCTTCCACAGAACCGTAAAAATGTATTCACCATTGCCTGATGCCTAAGAAGAGTTGTCTTAGAACAGTGCCATTCAAACTTGCTCTTTCAAATATTCCTAATGGCAGAAGAGAGGGATAGGGGCTGAGCCTAGAGCAATTCAATTTAAGTATGAAATGTTTTTAAAGTCTCCTACTTTGTCTTAAATTTTTATGCAAATCTTGCATTCTATTCATTATATATCCTTATTTATTTTAACATGAAATAAGGTTTTCCCTCAGGTCCTCGAGGGATATTGATTTTTCTAAGAAATAAGTCCTGCAGATTGTTTACTACATATCTTAAATAATCGGAAAAAATGTACCTGGACTTTATTATCTTAGCTCTTCATAGAAATGTCTTCACTATGATTTGATGTTTTTTAAAAATATTTTTATAGAGGTCTAAATTTTATAGAAAATTCACTGTGAAGAAAGCACTCATGTCTTTTATAAACATGTACTCACAAAGTTTGTCTAAAATAGTGCTCAATATCCTTTATACAAGGAGCCATGCAATACTTCTCAACCAAGTTTTTCCTGTGTCTTTGACAACCTTGCAGGAGTCCATATATCTCAGTTTAAGAAGTAAGACCTTGGAACAGCATCCTCAGCATCACTTGGGAACTTGCATGTTCTCAGACTCCAGCCAGACCTACTGAATCAGAAACTCTGGTGGAACACAGCAATCTGTGTTTTGACAAGCCCTCCAGGCAGTTCTGACGTATGCTAAGGTTTTAAGAACCACTGTGTTAGCAGATGCCTCAGGCCATAGGAAAAATGATGGAGGTTGGCACAGTCAGCATTTTGTCTTGTTTCTGTTCCCTTTTCAGCTGCCCAGTGCTTTTGTGTTTACCTCTTCTCCCCACCATGTCCCTACCACATCATACCATGTTCTCCTTTGCTCTAGTGGTCTCTTTTCCTTTTCCTAGAACACACCGAGCTCCTTCCTGCCTTAGAAATTTTACATTAGTTGTTCCCTCTCCTTGCCGCACTTCTTTCACCATGGCTTTCAAGTGATTGACACTATCTTGTCACTCAGATTTCAGCTTATGTAACAGCTGTTCAGAGACATCATCTGTGAACAGCTAATATAAAGTAGCCAACCAGTCATTCCATAGTGTCACCTTCTTTATTTTTCTCCATAGCACTTACTACCATCTTCTACATTACAAATTTGTTTGTTTGCATATTGTCTGTCTCCTCAACTGGAATGAAAACACTATGTAGATAGGGACTTTTGTCTGTTTTGTTTGCATTTCTATCCTCCATTCCTAGAATATTGCCTGGCACATGGTAGTAGCTCAGCAAAAGTTTGGTAAAGAATTAAACAAACAAGTAAATAGTTTTAAGAAACTGTAACTAGGAGTCAAGACACCTGGAATTGATAAGGAAAAAAATTAAATAGTTTGAGCAATTATGCCTATAATTTCTTCCAAATGAGTTTATGTCCAGAAGTGAGTGTGATTGGGAGTCTGGATCCTTAGTTGGCCTCAGTTCCCATGTGCTGCACATGGATTGAGGATATGACCATGCTACATGTGATTTTTAGATAATATGACTCTAATTTTTGCCTTAGACTGACTGTAACTTTATTCTTGAGTAATATGTGACTTTACTGTAATTGTCCTCTATGATTCTTTCAAATAACCTTTAAATTATATCTTTAAAAACACTCTTCCTTTCTTCCTTTTCTCTTTCCCCCTTCTTCCTTCTTTGTCAAAAAGGAATTAGGCAGACTTGAATATAATGGGAAGGTACTTCTTGAGCTGTTCAGAAGCCTGTGTAGAGGGTTGGGAGATTTAATATATACAGAGAGATCAAGTAAATGATTAAACATGTTAAGTAAATATTTTGAGAAAATAAGTAAATATGTTGATGACAGTGGAAACCAGTTTTTTCACTGTTCAAGAAGGAACTTACAAATATGTAAAGGAGTAAAGTTAAACTGAGCTTTACTCCTTGGGTGGGAATTAGAGGTATTGATGTGAACTCAGTATTCAATATATACAATGTAGAAATAAATATAGATGTAAATATATGTATGTACATTCCCACACATATACACATACATATACACTTTTATATCCTCTAATTTTGTTCACTGAGCAGTCCTGGGAAGTGATACCCTGGCAACAACAAGCACACTTAGTGTCCTGATATTGGTTTCTAAGTACTATTCACTGTCCAATAAAAGGAGCCAGAGTGCCTTTGAGAAATGACTGCATCTGGGATTGCAGTAGGAAAAGAACCAGATGAACCTGAAACCTTTTATTGTTCTCCAAATGAGGAAGTTCTCTAAGAATGTTGGAGATATGTCAAAAAGATACAAATGCCAGCTTAAAGAAGTTCACACTGGCCAAATCCAGGACAGTTGAGTATATAATACATAATACACAATAGTAATGGATTATAACTCACTAAAAATAGTAATCCATGGATCCATTCAGATGTAAATAAATGATACATAACTGGAGGAAAAGAGGAAGCTCTGTTTTACCATAGAAGTTTAATAAATGTAGAAAGAATGATCAAATTAGTAAATCACCATTTGGCAACCACCGTAGAAATAATTAATTCAGGTAAGAAACAACAGATGCTAAAACTAGTTGGTGAAAATGGATGAGGGATAGGATTTCACATAGTTCTAAAATATCTCCCCACAAAATACATATTCCTTATGAAGAAGAAAAAAATGTTACCATATAGTAGAAAAACAGGGCAGATACCACATTAATCAAGTGACAAAATTTAGCAACTCCTTAGGCTGACAAATCAACATCATGTATTATTTGGTAGGACAGAATGAGAACATAGCATCACTCTTCTAATATTTCAGTCAAAATACAGAGTTTGGATGTAATCATAAGGAAAACTTAGGCAAACTCATAATGAAGGACATTCTACAAAATGACATTTATAATCTTTAAAAAAATCAATGCCATGAAAATCAAGGAAAGACCAAGGAATGATTCCAGATTAAAAGAGACTGGAAGGATATAGCAACAGGGTGCAACCTGTGGTTCCAGATTGGATGCTTTGCCTAGAAAAGATATCATTGGGACAACAATGGAAACTTAAATGGGGTCTCTGGGGAAAAGGGTACAATAGTTTATCTTTATCAGTGGTTTTCCTTCCCACAGTTTCAGTTACCTGCAGTCAACTGCAGTCCAAAATATTAAATAGAAAAATCCACAAATAAATGATTCATGAGTTTTAAATTGTGTGCTGTTCTGAGTAGTGTGTTGAAATCTCACACAGTCCAGCCCCTTCTGGCCCAGGATGTGACTCATCTCTTTTTCCAGCATCTCCACACTATGTTCCCTGACCATTAGTCACTTAGTAGCCATCTGGGTTATCAGATCAACTGTCGAGGTATCATGGTGCTCAAATGACCTTTATTTTACTTCATAAGGGCCCCCCAAGTGAAAGAATGGTGGTGTTGGCAATTGGGATACGCTAAAGAGAAGTCGTAAATGGCTTGTTATATATCATCAGAAGGTCAACAATAATCTAACCCTACATCACAATGCTTACGCCATTTACCTCACTTAATGTTATCACATAGGCATTCCTTCATAAGGAAAAAGTATTTTGTGGGGAGATATTTTGGAACTATGTGAAATCTCATCCCTCATTATCACAAGAAGGGCAAGTACAGTAAAGTAAGATATTTGAGAGAGACCACATTTACATAACTTTTATTATAATATATTTTATAATTGTTCTACTTTATTATCAGTTATTGGTAATCTCTTAATGTGCCTAATTTATAAATTAAACTTTATCATAGATCTGTGTGTGTGTGTGTGTGTATGTGTGTGTATGGAATAAAACAACATATATAGTTTTCAGTACTACCACAGTTTCAGGCATTTACTAGGGTTCTTGGAATGTATCCTTCAAGGAAAGGAGGGGACTACTGTATATGAGTGTTTTTTGTAACGTTTCTTACTACCTTTACGTAGGTTTGGCATTGTTCAAAATACAAAAATTTTTTAAGGGCACCAAAATAATAAAGTAAGTCCATATAAGAAACTGCTTATTTTTTATCTAGATTCTGGTATCATTTTTTGAACACCCACTACTGTGTGCAAGCCATTATGCTAGTTAATGAAGACTAACATCCCAGAAATATTTACCTAGGGTTAAGCTCCTTTGTTTCCTTCTGTCAGAGAACTCGGTTCAGTGCTACCTGATGTCCAATATCTGAAAATAGTTGGTTTCATTTATTTTGTCCCACTCGCTAGTCGTTTACTGTGTGAAGGCAAGTATGGTACCATCTATTCTATCATGGCCACAAACAAATTCTATATCATTTCATTTCTACAGTCATTTTGGATGAATATTTGGCAGTTTCTCATAAAGTTAAACATACACTTAGCATATGGTCCAGTCATTCCATGTCTAGATTTTTACCCTAGAGAAATTAAGACATATGCCTATGCTAAGATTTGTACACAAATGTTTACAGCAGCTTTGTTCTAATAGCCAAAACCTGGAAATGCCCAAAGTGTCCATCAACAGGAGAATGCATAAAGAAATTGTTGTATATCCATACAATGGAACAAAAACTAATGAAGTACTGGTACATTCAACAACATAGATGAATCTTAAAACTATTATGCTAGGTGAAAGAAACCAGATACAGAAGAGTATATATGAAATGTATATGGAATTTGAAAACAGGCAAAATTAACCTACAATGACAGAAATGCAGATAAATGATTGCCTGGGGCTTGGGCGGGGAAAATGAGTCCGAAGGGGCAGGAGGGAACTTTGTGAAGTCATATAATTACTATTCCATATCTTGATTGTGATGGTGATTACATAGATGTATATATTTGTCAAAATGCATTTTATGTAAACTGCACCTCAATAAAGTTGATTTAAAAAGAAAAAATAGCAGAGGAGCCCTCGTAATAAGAACAAATAAAATCAGTCTGCATAGGCAATCATCTAATTTTGAATTTAAGTTTCAACTATTATTTGTTTGGCTCTCGCTACACACAAGGGATTACGATAATCACAGTAACAGCTAACATTTACTAAGTATTTGCTCTGTGTAGGTGCTGTGCTAATGTTTTCCATGGATTTGTTCTTTCAACAAACATTTATCAAGGTGCTACTATGTGCAAGGCCCTGTTGCAGGCACTAGGGATGCAATGGGCTCCTACTTTCATATAGCTTACAACCTAATGGCAAGAGACAAACAACTCATCAATGAAAAGGCAAGATGGGAAAACTTTAGTCTGAACTCCTAGCTAAGGACACTTTTAGAATTAATACGTGTGTTTGTGCATATGTCAATATGCACTTGCACACATACGTGTACAAACTTCTCCACTGTATATATGTGAGCTCCTGTTGAGCTCCCGTCTGGGCTGGCTGCTTTTGTTGCACACACAGTCCACAGTTGCTACCCTAAGATGCTCCTGGTTACCCTGCACATCCATGTGCAGGCCCTATCAATTACTAGCACACACCCTCTCAGAGTTTTCAGGCAAGTATACTGTGTATGCATAGCCATTATATCCACCTCTATCTCTCACTCCTTTTTCCATCCCTCCCTAATAAGTTGTTTTTGCTTCATGGAGCCAAAACCTGTAGGCATTCTATAGGACAAAAATAGCCTGGATCCTATGACATTTGGGAAGACTCATCATTGAATTCCATCCGCTAAAATATTATAGAGTGTCAACTATGGCAGGCTCTGAGATTCAGAAGTGAATGAAACCAAATTCTTGTCCTGAAGGAGCCCATCAAATTGTGAGTGCCTGAAGGTGAACATCATAACCCTTATCAGCCTAATCTTCACCACACTTTTACCATCCTTGGAGAAACACTGTTGGGCCTCTCGGTCTGTGTAGCAGAACAGACAGTTTTTGTGAAGCAATGTTAGTTCCATTCAGCATCAGTATGTCTGAGCTGAGAGAGCCCTCAGAGATCACATAGGCCAATACTATTCAATACGCGGTCCTTGGACCGTTATCTGTCCACATGTGCTAAGTACAGAGCATGAGAGTAAGCATTTATGGATTTTGAAAGCAATCTGGTATTGCGGTGACATCCAAGAGAGTGATTTTGTATTTCACAGAAGTATTGGTCTGTGATATATTGGGATAAAAGGTCTTTATAGATAGTTTGAGAAGCATAACTACCTCATATCTCATCTTTGGAAAGTGAATTCCAGAGTGAGAAGTGACTTTCCCAAGGGCTGCTGGCTCTCATTTCAGACCTGTTGCCTAGCATGCTCCAAAATTTATTCAGAGTTTATTTGAGGCAGAATGCTGAATTGATACAAAAAAAAAAAAGATTAATGATGACTGCCATTTGCAGAGTATTGCTTATGTGTCAGGCACTGCATGAGGCAGTGTTCACAAGTTATTTCTAGTCTTCACAACGTTTTTGTTGTATGTATTATCACCACTGTGCTGATGATGAAAGGTAAATCAACATATGCCAGGAGATAAGTGGTAGAACTGGAATTCAAACACAGGTCTGTGAAGATCAAAGCTCTTATCCACTATAGCATATATATCTTATCTCAGTGAACCCTCAAACCATCCTATGAAGTAGGGATGATTATTAATCCCATTTTACAGTTAGAGAATCTAAAGCTCAATAAGATTAAATGACTTGCCTAAGACTGTATAGTTAGTGAGTGATAGAACTGGATTCAATTTGTCTGCTAACTCTAAAACCCACACATTTTCCCACTATGCTACACTGCCTTACAGTGTTCAACTGAGAAATGTGAATGAGATAATAGAATATTGTTCTCTTGGTATTGAAGCATATCGGCTTCATGGGAAAGGTCACAAGGCTAGGGAAGTTCGGAAGTCTAATCTGGGACTCATGCCAAGGTCTGAGTCCTGTCTGGTTGGCACATACTTAGACTGGGCATATATCAGTGTGTCACCAGTGTGGGCTATAGCTCATGTTGACTGTTTAACTTCTTTTCTGTAACCAAGTCTCAATGTAATTCTCTAAGATTCTTCTGGACTCTCTCCATCCAGGCAGATGCCAATGATCTTTCCTTCGCCTGGAATTATCTTTTCCATCTTGTCACCTACCTAATGCCTATTCATCATTCAAATACCAGCTTAATTTTTTTTTCCTGAGATAAGCCTTCAGGCACCCCTGAGGAAGTCAGATCTTCCCAGTATGTACCTTCATGGCATACTAAAATACTCAGTAGCATTCCATATCATTATAAAGAGCTAATTAT
The DNA here is from genome assembly GCF_000325575.1 of Pteropus alecto. Taxonomy (NCBI): domain Eukaryota; kingdom Metazoa; phylum Chordata; class Mammalia; order Chiroptera; family Pteropodidae; genus Pteropus; species Pteropus alecto. The sequence continues at coordinate 177,801 of NW_006436278.1, forward strand.
ATAATTCCTATTTTTAATTTCTCTTAGTAGGATATAAACTTTGAGAGAGCAGGGCTTTGTCTTGCTCACTCTTGCATCTCCAGTTCCTAGCACAGTGCATGGCATGCAAGATACTCAATTAATACTATTTTTTGAAATAAAAAAAATGGATACATGGATGCATATGTTGGATTCTTTTGCAACCATGGCTACTGTCTTCTCTGTGTTCAACTAGACTAGTCTTTCCTAAACTTGCCTGATCATAAAAATCACCTGGAGTGTTTCCTAAAATATAGATTATTGGGCACAGAAGACTGGGGTGGTTCAGAAATCTCCAGGTAATTCTTGTGGGCAGGCAAGTTTGGGAAACACTGACTGAATATCTGACTTGTTTCTCCGTATTTTTTGACAGTTGGACCTTTAGCTTGGTTAATCCTGTTCTTTAACCTAGTGCTAAAATATTAGTTGTCTAAACATTTTATATAGGAGGAGAGGCTATGTACAATGTTGAATTTGCAGCTCTGATCATAGCACCTCTGTTCAGTTATGTGACATGGATCACCACTGATGTCAGAATGAGATATAACACACTTTATCCTTGCATTGAGAGACTTCCAGGATCTGCCCCAAAGCTCCTTGCCTATTGCCCTTCTTCCCATGCCCTCTGCTCCATGTGTACTAAACCACTTACTATTCCTTATATACAGTCCAAATATTTTTATCTTAGTTGTCCTATTTCTATATGCTAAAATGCCTTTTCCCCCATTTCTGTCATCTTCAAATGATACTTTTTAGATCCAATTCAGTGCTCCTTCCTTCAAGCATCTTTCTGTGGTTTCTCATTCTTCTGACCTCTCCTCATGTTGCCTACCTATGATACAAAAACTACTTTGTATCATAGTCTTTTATATCTCTATGTTATCACTCCTTTTAGGCTGTGAACAGCTTGAGGACTAGAAGCATCCCCACGCTCAAGTAATTTCAATCTTTCCTGAAGCATACACACAATGCTTTGCGCCTAGTGGGAACCTGGTATTAGTTTAAGACATTGCCCCACCAGCTCTCCATTAAGAAAACAGAAATCATCAGGTAGAGGCTTCCTCAACTATTCTGTTCTCTCTACCTTCAAACGTATCCAGGTCCTCATCCATCTTTTCCTTTTGTCTTAGAAGAATAGGTATGCTTATTCCTTTCTAAGGTGAACCTGTCCACAAAACAATTTAAACCTATTTGATAAATGAATTAATCAGGATAGACTAAGTTATTCCATGATTTAAAAACGGCAACAACAAATATCAATGACTTAACACACCAAAAGTGTTTCTCACTCGTGCCACATGCAAAGCATAGCTCAGCAGGGAATCCTGCTCCTTAGGCCACTCAAAGTGGTCACTCAAGGTGCCAGGGCGATGGAGGCTTCATCTTAACATGCACTTCCCATATCACTGCAGCAGGGGGAGGAGAACATTGTAAATTATGCCTGGTTCTCAAAGCTTCTGCCTGGAAGTGACACACACACACACACACACACACACACACACACACACACATGCGCGCGCGCGCACACTACTTCTACCACCCCTCACTTCTATTCACATCACATTTGCCAAAACAAGTCGCATGGCCATACCTACTTTAAAAGGAGTCAAGGAAGTATAATTCTATCGTTTGCCTGAAGGGAGGAGAAAACTGGTATATTTATGAATATTCCTAATGATTACCTAAATATATGAAAAGAACATATTACATACGTTCTATAACTGCTTTATTTTTAAGTACTTTTTCCAACTCTCTCTTAAAGGGTGCAACTGCCATTCCTTTCTTTGGCTCACTGAGAGTATGTACACATTTGAAAAAAGTGGAGTCACCTATGACCCTGCGTAGATACAAGAAAGTTCAGTATAGACTGTGTCTTGCTTGGTTAGAAAGTCCAGACATGTTTTTCAGAGTTAAGAGACTGAGAGAGCACAGAAAGTTTGGGAAAGTGTCAGACTCTGTTACTTTAGAGGACACTTAATTACACTTAATAATTTGCAATTTAGTGCTTGATGTTCCATACAGATAACATCTGCTTCCTTATAAAGGATATATAAGAAACTATAGCCCCAAAGATACTCTCTGGAAGGAGATTAATTTAAAGAGCATCCAGGTGTGCTGATAATTAACCCATTCACTGTGGTAAGTGTTTGGGTTCGATTCTTGACTTCATTTTGATTTGTTTTTTGCGTGTTTGATAATGTCTCTTAACCTTTCTTCACATCATTCTCCTGTCTACAAAAAGGAGATAATACTTGTTTTTAAAGCTTTTTGGGAATTTCAGAGAAGAGGGCTAAGAGTAAGCACAGCATTAGGGAAGAGACTCTATACGGATGAGAGGCTTCAGCTAACGTGTATCAGCATAATCTTAAACATTTATGCCTTTCGAAAGGGTGTGTTATTTAGAAGAAAAACACCTGTTTTGGGGATCAGAAAGACAGCACTTTGAGTCCTACTTCTGTCACTTTCTAGCCCTATCAACTTGGGAAAGGCACAGACATCTCTGAAAAATGGAACAACACTTAGCTCATTGGCACTATTGTGATAAGTAAATGAGAGAAAATATACAAGTCACCTACCATTGTGCCCGACATAATAAATAGTAAGTAAAAAGCCACGATTAAAATCAAAGAGCAGGCAAAGAGTTAGATCATTTTAGGGGATTCAGCAACTCCCGAAATGTCTTTTAACCCAGTGGCCATTTATGTTAAACATTCTGGGTTAAAACATTCCACTTTCATAACTTTTACTTATAATGTACACAAATACTGAGTTTCTCACCTTTTTTTGAATTTATCGTGGTTAGCTATATTGTTCTCAGAGTCTATGAAATACTTGGCTTCCAAAAGGGCTGTTTATATCTTCCAGAGTTACATTGGTTCTAACAGAGGGAGATTACCACACCTTATTTTTTAACGATTGAAAATCGGGACTCAAATACCCTCTGCTGTGATATTCATTATTAATGTGTAACAGTAGATTTGGAGTTCAAGTTATGAATATGTGAATTGCTATGCTGTCACAAATTATGGCTTTGCATATTGAATCACCTCTTATATTAAATATGAATAGAATGTGGATAGAAAGATATATTAATGTAATAAATTCAGCAGAAAAACAATGAATACAAAAAAAGTCATGAAGCCAGAAAATGTTTGTCTTAAAGTATCTTTTCTCATAGTATCTACCATTTTATTTCTACATATTTTTTCTGCTACTTCAATGATGAAGTCTCAAATAAATATTTACATTAACTGTTTTTGCTTGTGTTGCTTACGCAATCTGTATAGGGCATCTAATGTTTGAAATGACTTAGTTTAAAATGCACTTTCAAATACTTGGTTGAGATAAATTTAAGTAGAAAAATGAAGAGCCTGCGTTTTGCAACATTACAGCTGGGAGGGGCATTTAAGATGATCCCTAATCTAGTGCCTTCATCTGGCAAATGGGAGTAACTGTTGTCCAGAGAGCATCAAATTTCTCTCCCAGAGATAACTGTTAGAAGCAGAAGCAGGATTAGAAATCAGGTCACCACATTGCCCCCTGTGTTCTGTTCCATTTTAAAAACAGGATTGCCAAATTGGAAACTGATAATACCATATCCTCATAGAAGGACTCTGAACCCAGTGCTTTTGACCTTCCTTGGGACACAAAGTGCAAGATAGCTGTCATCTTTATTTTCTGTGTTTCCCTTTGAGAAGAGGACAGGATGAGCATTCAGATATTCCAAAGGAATCAAGTATACAGTGACACGTCTGACAGGTGAGATCTCCAACTCCCAATTCCCAATAGCTGCTGTAACTTGTTGGGTACAAATAGCAAACTACTGTGATAGGAAACAGACTATCCCAGTTTATCCCTGTCTCTCTTTTCTCCACATTTAGGTAAAACATACATGATCTAGTCTTTGTGGCTCAAGCTGAGACTTGATTTAAGTCTAAACTGTTACTGTGATTTTCTTTTACTCAAGCTCTTGTGATGATGGGTGAGAACAAATAATGATGGGAACTCCTATGCATTTTCTGTCCTCAAATATACAAAGCTTTGTGAACTGGAGCTCAATGTACAGTCACAGTTGCATTTTCCACTGTTACTCTTAATACAACTTAACACTCTTTGCCATGTCATTAAGCGATAAGGTGCATTGAATAATATGAAACTTGGAAGCAGTCATTCATATTTTTGTGAATTAGCCAATGCTCTTGCTTAAACCAAAAAAAAAAAATTGCTAAAAATAAATATGGTTATCTTCTGATCACACTTAAACATTTTTAAAGCTGAAAGAACAAATCTAAAGGGGAGAAAAAAGATAAATATGTTGGTGAGATTTAACCAAGATAATGAAAATAATTTAATGATAGTTGTAAGTACATGGAGGGTTTTTTGGGGAGTGGGGAGAAGAAGGTGACCAACACAATAAAAGTTAATCAGACATGTATTTCTTGACAGTAAAGGCTATTTAATGGTGGAATGACTGGACCACTTGCTGTTTATGTTTTTCCCCTCTATTTGTTCAGCCAAATCTTTAATATAAGCCAGTTTTCTGTATAAAGAGATTGGTGAGGACATCAATGATGTGATCTTTTAATTAGTAAAAAGTCTAGTATAAAAGGTTATCTGAGTACCAATTAGCAAATATGTTGCTGCACCTCAAAGTAGTTTTATCTATAGAACAAAGCGTTGGTGGCTAAGTACTGAGATAGGATTCTCTGGTACTGGGTTATGCAAAAGTAAGGTATAGAGGAGGAGATTGAATGCTTGCTCACTGCAGTGTTGTTTTCTTTAGCACACTTGAGGCCAGGGCAAACCCAACATGATCTGTAACTGAGTTAGAGAGATGTAGGGGACGCCAGGTCCCTGTTTCCTCCTAATGAATTTCACATTCTGTGATCCATTCATGCAGTCATGCAGATTTCAAGCCTTGCAAGTCATTTCATAAACCTATCTTCAGTCTTTCTACAGGGAATAAGAACTAATATTTCTGAGGACTTGTGTGTACCTGGTACTCCACTAGGCTCTTTATATACATCAGATCCTCATATCAACCCTAGGCAGATATTGCTATGGTTGCCATTTTTCTTGTGAAAAAAAAACTGGTGCAAAAATAAAAACAACTGATGTAGAGAGAGGTCATGTAACTTTTCTGTGCTAGCTAGTAAGAGGCAGATTTGGGATCTAAATGCAAATGTGGATACCTCCAGATCCTATATTTTTCTCACTACTCTGTGCTTCCTGTCATATTGTGTTTGCTTGAAAATAAATGTTTTGAAATAAAGGCAAAAAGACAAGCATTTAGTTGAATTACCTTGGGTGAGCTTTAAAGAGGTGTTCTATATATGGTATTACTATTCTACTGAATTTCTTGGCTAGTATTCTTAATATTCAGCTCCATAGTAAGGTACTGAGATATGTCTGTGGATTAATTATTTTTATGCAATGGTGATTATTTTCCAAATTGAACAGTCTTAATAGCTGAATCCGGGCATGCACATATGTGTGCATGTACATATACACAGAAAACAGATCAAGGGACCTATTGTTATTGCAGAAAGCATCAATATTATGCTTGGTAAAGTGTATAGACAGAAGTTTTCAATTAAGTAAGCAGAATAAAATAATGTAACTAAAATGGAATCTAAACGAGTTTGAACATTTAAGAATCAATGAAGTTAATGTTATAGTTAACTGAAGGTTAGAGATACAAATCCTTTCTGCTTCGCCCTGATGAGAAAATCCATCAGTTCCCCTTTCTACCTTATTGAGTTGCATTTTTGTTGATTGTGTTATTGTGCCAGTCAGGTTCTAGTTTGTGTCTTTAAGACATACATGCATGTGACTTGTTTAAAATCAGCTGAAATGAGGAAAGCATAATTTGGTGATATTGGGCCATTTTCACCGTTTCCATGTATCTGTCTCTTATTGCCTTGAATCCATATTTTTTTCTTATTCCTGATTTTTGGCATCTGCTTAAGACTTAGACCTCAAAAAACATAGAATAACAACCTAGAATCTTTCCATCTCTCCAGCCCCCTTTAAATAGACTAGATCATTCCATTAAAGTCATGCTATTAGCAGATAAAAACCTACCCCTGTCCAAAGTCCATTTCTGAATAAATGAGTCAAATGTATGAATTTAGACCACTTGTCCACGTCTTTTTTATTACACTTCAATTATCATTCTATGTGGACCTCATCTCCTGCTTTCTACCTTGTCTTGGGGATAAGCAATGCAATTTTGAATTCTTGTAGTTAAAGATCTCAAAAAAATTTTAGAGCATGGATTTCTATATCTGCACCTAGCTTTATCCAAGGAAACCCTGGGCAAGAGGTACCTCATGCTCCACTTAAAGCCCTGTTGGATTGACCAGCCAAGCTCACCCTTTGCGTAGCTCCATCTCAAAGAGAGGTGAATAGGATCCTGTCTTTGACTCCACCACTTGGATCATGGACTGTGTGTGATATTTTCTTCTTGGTTATAGCAGCAACTCTGTGTGTGTCTCATGCCTTCCGGCACTCAAGGTCATCTTGGTTAACATAACTTTCACTGTTCACCTCTGTAAATGAAGAAGACACAGATGAGCAACTGTATCTCTATACATCTCAATATAGCCACATGAAGCTGCTTTTTAACAGTAAATTCTTCATGTTCACTTACTTTCTCTTAGAAGCAAGAGTGAGAAAATTCTAAGGATGTGACATGTGACTGAGCTACAGTAATGAGGGTACTAGTGCACATTTCTTTTTTGAAAATTGAATTTATGAGTCTGTTTCTGTTTTGCTTGTTTATTTTGTTCTTTGTATTCCACATATAAGTGAAATCATATGGCATTTGTTATTCTCTGACTTATTTCACTTAGCAAAATATTCTCTGGGTCCATCCATGTTGTTGCAAATGGTAAGATTTCATTCTTTTTTATAGCTGAGTAATATTCCATTGTGCATATGTACCACCTCTTTTTTATCGAATTGTCTGTTGATGAGCACTTAATATGCTTCCATATCTCGCTTATTGTAAATAGCACTGCAGAGAACGTAGGAGTGCATAGATCTTTTCACATTAGTGTTTTGAATTTCTTTGAATAAATTTCCAGAAGTGGAATTGCTGGGTCATGAAGTAGTTCCATTTTTAATTTTTTTGAGGAACCACCATACAGTTTCCTATAGTGGTTTCACCAATTTGCAATCCCACGTACAGCGCACATGGGTTCCCTTTTCTCCACATCTTTGCCACCTGTTGTTGTTTCTTGATTTATTGATGATGGTCATTCTGACAGGTGTGAAGTGATATCTCATTGTGTTTTTAATTTGCATTTCTCCAATGATTAGTGATGTTGAGCATCTTTTCAATGTCTGTTGTCCATCTTTATGTCCTCTTTGGAAAAATGTCTATTCAGGTCCTCTGCTCATTTTTAATTGGATAGGTAGGTTTTTTTTGGTGTCGAGTTGCATGAGTTCTTTATAAATTTTGTATATTAACACCTTATTGGATGTATCATTAGTTGATATATTCTCCCATTCAGTAGGCTATCTTTTCGTTTTTTTTTTTTTTCCTATGCTGTGCTCAAATTTTTTAGTTTGATATAGACCCATTTATTTATTTTGTTCTTTTGTTTCCCTTGCCCGGGAAGATATATCAGAAAAAAAATGTTACTAAGAGCAATATCAGAGAATTTACTGCCTATGTTTTCTTTTAGGAGTTTTATGGTTTCAGGTCTTACATTTAAGTCTTTAACCCATTTTAAGTTTATTCTTGTATATGGTGTAAGAAGATGGTCTAGTTTCATTTTTTTTTGCACGTATCTGTCCAGTTTTCCCGGCACCATTTATTGAATAGACTGTCTTTACACCATTTTGTATTCTGCCCCTTGGGGGGTTAGGGGGATGGGTAAAAAGGGTGAAAAGATTAAGAAGTACAAATTGGTGGTAATGAAATAGTCAAGGGGATGTAAAGTACAGCATAGGGAATATAGTCAGCAATATTGTAATAACTGTATGGTGTCAGATAGGTATGAGATTTATCAGGGTGATCACTTTGTAAGTTATATAAATGTCGAATCACTATATTGTACACCTGCAATTAATATAAAATAATATTGAATGTCAACTCTAATCAAAACAAAAGAAAAAGAAAGACTTTAAATTTACTGGGGTGACGATGATTAATAACATAAGTTTCAAGGGCACAATTTTATAATACATTATCAGTATATTGCATTGTGTGCTCACCATCCAAAGTCTAGTCTCCTTCTGCTAACATACATTTGACTCCATTTACCCTCTTCATCCTCTCCCCATGTCCCTTCTGCTGTGGTCATTATTGTATTGTTACCTGTGTCTATGAGTTTGTTGCTTCATTTGTTTCTTTTGGTTTTATATCTCATATGTGAGTGAAATCATATGGTTCTTATTCTTTTCCATCTGATTTTTTTGCATAACATGATACTCTCAAGATCCATCCATGTTGTCACAAATGGCAGTATTTTGTCCTTTCTTATGGCTGAGTAGTATGCCATTATATATATGTACTATACCTTTTTTATCCAATCATCCATTGAAGGACACTTTGATTCTTTCCATGTCTTGGATACCATGAATAATGTTGCAATGAACATAGGGGTACATATATCTTTACAAATAAACATTTTCAAATTTTGGGGGTAGATATCTAGAAGAGAGATTGCTGGATCATATGGTAATTCTATTTTTAATTTTTTGAGGAAGCTCCATATTGTTTTCCATAGTGGTTGTACCAATTTACATTCTCACCAGCAGTGTATGAGGGTTCCTTTTTCCTCACAACCTCTTCAACACTTGTTATTTCTTCTTGATAATAGCCATTCTAACAGATGTTAGGTGGTATCTCATTGTAGTGTTGATTTGCATTTCCCTTATAGTTAATGAAGTTGAGCATCTTTTCATATGTCTGTTGGCCATCTGTATGTCTTATTGGGAGAAGTATCTGTTCAGGTCCTCTGTTAATTTTTTAATTGAATTGCTTGTTTTTTGTTGTTGAGTTATATGAGTTCTTTATATATTTTAGATATCAGCCTCATATCAGAGGTATTGTTTGCAAATATTTTTTCTCCCATTTGACTGATTGTATTTTTGTTTTGTTTTTGATAGTTTCTCCTGCTCCTAGTGCACATTTCCAAAGGGTCCAAATGCAGTTACTCAGGTAGTAGAATAATGAAGAAGCAAATAGAATAATCATTTTGGAAAATGTACTATAATTGTTATTAGAATTTTCTTTGTTTTCAGTTTAAAGGAAGTATCTGAAAATGTTCTAAAATGAGATTTTGCTTCTTTTGTTTTCTTGATGTTAATTGAATCTTTAGTATATGCTGGAAATATATAGAAGTGAAACCCCACTAGAAATGACATTCTGTGTTGTTTTACTATGAATCAGTAAGAGGATTAAAAAGGCTTAGCATCAATTACCTGACTAGACAACCAATGGAAAAATAAAATTACATCCAAATGTAATGGTGATAATTGGTATGTTGGCATATTTGGGCTTCTGGAGACCTTATTCACATGCCCCGTGGTTATACCTTCATTATACCCCACTGAAGATATGGCTCTCTGGGGTGCCATGAGTCATAGAATAAAGCTCAATGTAGCAGCAATGTTACACAAAGGTGGAATGTGACAGGTGAAATTAGGTCAATTAAACCCATATAATTCTGGGATGAGTTACATTTGTTCATACCTGATTGTTGGTTAGTATAAACCATATTTGCCCAGTTCATCTGATTATAATTTTATCTTGTGTTTAACCTTATCCAAATGAGTGGAAGTTAGGCTGTAGACAAAATGATACCAACTTTATTACTTTAGTTATTCCTGGCACTAGTTTTAAGGGCTTGTTCATTAATAAGGCTATAAGTTTTACCCTTGCTCCCTGATCAGAAAATTTATTTATTTAAGCTAATGTGGTGCAGAGTGTCCTCCTCTAGCTGGACCGTCCTTTCAGCTGCTCTTCAGTGGCTCACTTCTACTCATCTTTTAAGGCTCAGGGAAAGGTTTCTTCATCTCCTTCCCTGCCCCAACCCCTAAAGTCTAGGTGAGGTGACTCTCTTAGGTACACCTCTCTCATGGCCTATAGGAGACCGGTTATCAGATTTCATCCCAAAGATCAGACTCAGAAGTATGCAGAGATGTCATCTCAGATGACGATGTGCTGGTTTGGAAGGGACGTGCGGCAACTGACAATAGCTTAGCATGGTTCCTTTCGTCTCTCTCAGTCTCACAGAGGTGGTCCGACTGATGGTCCCAGATGTGAGTAGATGGGTCTTGTCAAGGCTAAAGGAATGCTCACCAACTTTTAAAACCTGTTGTATATATTCTTTTTTTGTATTGCTTTTTGTAAGTGAAACTTTGCTATTATCGTAAATGATCTTGAATTCATATGTATTCATATGTATTCATAATTCAGGATTCATATGTATATTCTGTATTTAAATAACTTGTTTAAACCCTTGGGCAGCTGCCCACATGAATACATGGCCCAGGTTTCCCTTTCACAGGAACCTCCCTATATTGTGTTTCTCATGTTGTCATGCACCAATGTGTTTATTTGTATCATCTACACCTGGCTGTAGACTTCTTGAGTGCAGCCAAAGTATTTTGTTCACTAAATTCCTAATGTCTAATGTGATACCTGGCATATAGTATGTGTTTAGTGTTATAAACTGATTGAATGCATAATAGCAAGCATTTATTGGATGCTTTTGGTATGTGGCACCATGCTAGGCACTATTCCATGCAGTTATAAGGTAGTTGCTATAATAATTATTCTCACTTTACAGATTAGAAAACAGAATCATAGAGTTAAAAATGACTGAGCAGGTAGATGGATGAGTGAGGATATGACTCAGGTTGATTTATCCTCATTGTTTTTGCCCTGAACTATTATAAAGAATGCTTCTGGTATCTGAATCACCCTGCCAAGGAAAACAGGGACCTGGGGCATTGTCTCAAGGTTTCAACCTATTACTACTGCAATCTAGGATGGACTATCATTTGTAACTCAGGCTATGGTCTGAGAAACCAGGGAGGTGTTGTCCAAGAAGTATTACTCTGTGGAGAAATGATGGTAGAGATTGGCAGATAGTCCCACTGAAGGGGCTAGGCAGATGGAGACTCCAAATACAACCTCATGCCAATGGAACTGGTGAAGAGCAAGACAGTTTTGAGTGGAGGGGTGAAGCCAGAGTCCTGAGAGATTGTTGAACTGGAAAGAGTAGCTGTGGCATTGCCTGTATTTGTAAGAATGCCAATCAGCTCTGACTGCTGAATAAGCATCCATCCCTTCAAACAGTCCTAATTTATTGAGAACTTTCACTTGGTCAGCCACTGAAGATCCAGAGGTAAGTAAGCCATAGCTCCTGGAGCAACATAAAAGGAGATTCTACATACCTCCACAGACTCGGGTGTACAGTGGGTACTCACATTGCCCTGCATCCACGGCTGCCCAGCAGTAATTGACACTGATAGCACATTCTTATTAAGCAGTCAGTACAAGTCAGGTACTGTTCCAACTGCTTTTCATACTTTAAAACATTCTATGCTTACAACAGCTTTTTCAGGTAGGTATGATTAGCATCATCGAGTTACAGATGAGGAAATGGCGGAACAGACAAGTTAAAGGGCTTGCTCAAGATTGCACAGCAAGCGAGGTCAGAGCTGGGACTAGACCTAGGCAGTCTCGTTCCAGAGTTTGAGCTCCTAACTTTCACATGCACTAGCTCTCTAGTGTTGCTCATTCACTAGGTTCCCTTTTAACCAATCACATTTACTCATTCTCCACAGCTTTATTAAGAACCTACTCTGTGTTTAGCACAGAGCTGGATGCTGAGGATATAACAGAGAAGATAGGCAAGATTCTAATACCAATACAGAAGGATTGTTAACTGGCCCATGAGATTTGAGAAGGAAAAGACACCCCAGCTGTCCCCTTCAGTACCATGTCCCTATTGCCCAAAGCTGCACATACTTCCCAGTAAAGGCTAATACTGAATCAAGAAAAACAACACCCACTCTCATGGCTCTGAAATGATAGGACTTTGGTTTGAATCCCTTCTGTGTTGGGATTGACCAGTGTATGAGTATAATGGCAAACAATCCAGCCATTGTATGAAAGGGAATTCATACTGGAAATATTTAATTCCTGGAACCAAGGAATTTAATTTGACAGCAAGCATATTGATTGAGAATCTGTCGCCATACTACTTCTCAGGAAAAATGGCTTTGCTTGTGTAAACTTCAGAGCATTGGTCTGCAACTCCCTAAGGCAGTGTGGACCAGAGTCAGCAGAGGGCATTTTTAAATGAAAGGACATGTCCAGTTGTATTTGTCTGTGCCTATATTATTATGGTGAATACTTAGTGTTATTGTATAATTTTATTAGTTAAAATAAAAGTAGAGCTTATATAGAGAACAAGGTAAATGGATGTTTAAAATGTTCTTGCTTTCAAGTTGAATGATGAATTTCATTGAACATTCAATTTTAAGGATAGCAACAGGAGGGAAGAAATAACCACCTTTTGGAAAACATTTCATCTGTACTATGTGGGAAGCTCTTCTATAGTGGAACACAGGCTATTATCTGCAAAATGTGTCATACTTATCTTGGAGTCGGAGGATTCCATATTACACCTCCACTTTGAGTCATTTTAATTCCCATCCTGCCCTTCTTACTCTGATTTCAGCATCTACTTTGATTTATTGACATGGGTCTTAAGAACCACAAATGCTAGAAATCAGTATTTTGGATTAGCGCAAGAAAAGCACCTTTAAATTCCAACGTACAGATTTTGACAGAGAGCTCAGGACAGGGGCCCTGAGAAATTTTATATTATCTATCTGTTCAACACACATTTCTGTGGGCCAGATCCTGTGCTATGGGCTAGGATTTAAAGCTTAATAATACATATTTTTCCTGGCTCAATGAGCTTGTAGTCTATTGGAAGAGTAAGACACAGACTGATGAGTGTAAAATGGGAAGTGAGTTCTGGGAGATATCTGAAGCTGGGTTAATTCTAGGAGGAGTGTATAGCTGTAGCTGGGGTCCCCAAAGAGGGCAAAAAGCTATTGAGGTGGGAGCCAGAGTGGCAGTACAGTTGTAGGTTAAAGCAGTGGTGGTTAAGGGAACCAGCTTTTGGATCAGTCAAATCTGTGCCAAGGCTCTATTTCAGGACCTAGGAGCCATGAGGCTCTGGGCGAGTTAATTAATCTCTCAGAGCATCCACTTTTTGGTCTACTGAAGAGTTTTACACAGAGTAAATATATAGTCAGATCAGGAAGATCTCTCAAGCATCTGTTTGGAGAGTGGGTAGGAGGAGGAAGCAGCGCTAGAGGCAGGAATGGAAAAGAGAGAACCCAGCTCTGTTGAGGAAATCAACATCTCCAAATGCAGGCTCTTTTATATGCATTGCCCAGCATCTGGCAGTGCCGGTGCTGACAATGATTCACCATATACACTACTTACTTCAGGTTTGGCAGGTGGCCAGGGGCCAATGAGAAACACTCCCCCTCCTCTCTGTTCAGTACACAGGACCCATTCAGTATCATCCCTTTAGACGATGGCTGGGCTTCTTGCCCTCCAATCCCTGGGCTCCACCAGACCCTGGGGAAATGACAAGCCCTGGGAATCAGAGAGACAGTGCCCTTCCTCATCACGCTCAGCTGCCCTACTGTCTAGGAGGTCATGGATTGTCCCAGAGGCAGCAAAGCTTTTAGCGCATTTGCTAGGAAGGTCTCGTGGATGTCTACTCTGTCTACCTCTGCACCCCTACCCCCAACAGGACGTGGGCAGGCTGCATCTCTGCTGGACTGGAGCCAAGATGCGTGCTCCCAGGCAGCAGAAGGGCTTGTCCCTGCTCGCTGGGACAGTGCTTGCTTACAAGGGAGATTTTAAAGTGGTTTGAAGTTTTTCCCAGGGCATGTTTCCTGCTCTGGTTTTGGCGATACTCTTCATGAACAGCAACAACAAAAATAGGGCCTGTGCCTTTCTATTAAGGGCCTTGTGAAATCAGCTGTAAATAAACCTGTTTAACTTTTTAAAATTCAGTTTCCTCAATGTATTTGGCATTGAACTCTTTTCCCCATCTGTCTGTTATCAACTCTATTGAAATAATTTGAGGAATCACCTCTGTAATGAATCTGGGAGGGGTCGGAAGGATGCAGGGGTGTGGTGTAGTGGAGAATGACTATTTTGGAGTCAACATTGTACTTTATTATCTATGTGACTGGACAAGTTAGTTAATTTAATCCTGCTGAGCTTCTGTTTCCTCATTTGTAAAACTGAGATAACACTCAACTTGAGGGTTGTCATAAGGATTACCTGAAATAAAATAGATAAAGCTTCTGGTACATATGAAGTGATTAGTAATTATTATTTCTGCAGTGTGGACAATAATGGATCTAGTCTTCCAAAGATTAGTTCTGCCAGTACAATTGTATTCATTCACTAAGGTTATAGCTGCAAAACCTACAACTGACACAAATATGATTTATTTGAAACAGAACAACATTAGATTGATTTCAGGACCGAGGATAGAGACAATATAGAATGGTTTGCATTTCTTTCATGAAAATTGGGGCTAAGTGGAAACTTGGATCCATGCTTCCTAATAATGAACAATGCAGGCACATCTTATAAAAAATATTCCGAGTCTTCAAGTCTGTAACACTAAAAGTTAACAAATTGTGTTCATTGTTGTTTCTGTTTTCTACCTGCATAAAATCAGGTACTAGACTGAGATGTGAGGAAATTCTAAGCAATAGGGAAAGCAGCGTTATTTTTGGGGCCCTTTGCTTGCCTAAAACATTTCCCCACCTGCTGGCTGTTGCTTGGAATCACATATCACAAAGCTCTTTTTGCTATATTTGGCTATAATTACTGCCACATAGATGATAGATGGACAAATGGATGGACAGACAGATGGACGGATGGATGATTGGCTGGATACAGCATAAAGTTCCAGTCCTGTTATCTTTCTAAATTGCCCTTTTATACACAACAGCTCTTCCCTTATATGATATCTGTTTTGTAGCCTCCAACTTGTCTTTTCTCCCAGCTACATTTCCACAGTATTTTTTTGCTGTTGCCTATAAGTCAGTCTCAGTCTCCCAGTCCGCTGACACTCTGCCTGCCTCACCAATTAAAGCAGGTCCATTATTCACAAATGTGCTGGAAGGAAATCTAATCTACAGCCCGTATACTCAGACCGCTCACATGTGTGCCATAGTTGTTTGACTCTTGACAGCCCCTGCCCCCACTGGTCCCTGCCCTGGTTTGGAGTTCAGAGGCCAGAGGATAGGAAGGTTCCTAGTTCTGTGAGAGGGAAGGGAGCAAGAGTGGGAACAAACGTCAGCAGATGACACTCCCTGACATTGCTTCCCCTTTCTCAGAAGTGGTGTTTTGTTGGTTGCTTTCCCACAGCTGAGCTTGTCATAAAAGGAGCTCTGTTCTCCCAGCGTTTGTTAATTGCAGCATCACTGGGTTAAAAAAAACTTCCAAGAATGTAGGGAATCTTGTCTTAATTCATTTTGATACCTAGTTCCTTACCGTGGTGTCAATTTCCAATCTTATTTTTGATACACCAAAAGTTAACAATTTAAAATCATACTGACATACTCAAATTTTCAATATTTAAATAACCCTCTATGCTAATTAAGTGTAAATTACCTTAGAAGTATCAGGTTTCAGCTCTGCATATCACCCAACAGTTACATAATCTTTTGAATTCTGTCAAAACCTACCATTTCGAACAGGTTTAGCTTTTTTAGGAGGGTTCTGTTAATATCTAGTGAATATCTAGGCCTCTCAGTGAAAATTTTTTGACAACTAATTTTCTAGCGCAGCAAATACCAGTTATCCTTGAGAGTTGGCTTTGATCCTTTGATCTGGTGATGATGTGGGTGTGAGTGTGGGGGAGGGAAAAGGCTGGGTATAGTTCACTTGGTGATTTCTATAGCAACTTTCACAAGATTAGAGTGAGAATCCTAAAGAAAACAGTGATGTTGGAAGCCATAGTAATTAGGAGGTCTCTCTGTAGCTGGACTAAGTTCCAAAGCGATCTCAGTGGCTTGTAAGTCAGAGAGTCCATTTCAATCTGTGCTTAAGAAGCATTCCCCGGAAGGAGTCCTGCTGATTCTGGAGATTAAGGAAGAATTTCCTGGTGGCAATTAATTAATTGCATGCAACACTTTAATTTAAAATGAGTCACTTTAGTTTTGAAATAAATAAAAGCCTCTAAACTGTGAAAGTAAAATGAAAATAAATGTTGATGGCCATATTGCCAACCTTTTCTGTGCATTTAAACGTATTTGTTTCGGAACCCTGGTGCCAACGCTGCCAGGACCACACTATGTATAGTTAAGAAAAGCATTCAGGTCAGTCCCAGGGCCCCTGCTGATCTCCCTAAACATGCCCACTATGCCAGAGGATCCAAGTTACAGCTGGGCTGGAGCTGGGCAAGTCCATCGTTAATACCTGGACTCGGTCCATGCCATTCTTTTCTAAACCCCAAAACAGGGCAGCAGCATTTGTTTCTCCAACAGGTGAATGCTCTCAGAAACCTCAGGGCTTCTAGAGCCAGGAGGATCTGTGAGGAGCAGAGGGCGCCCCAGGGAAGCTGACAGTGCATTTCATCCTATGAATCTTAACCATCTGGTAGGCAAGCTTATTTGTGCATTCTCATTATCCCTGTTAACCAGATGATCCTAGAAAGCAAAACTTGTCTGGTCTGCTTCCAGGCCTGCACAAGTGCTGCTTACAAGGGGACTTTTCCATCTCCAACCCCTACCCAAGCTGCAGCTCTAAAGCCTTTCTTGAACCCCTTGTGCACAATACATTACTTTATCTGAATTTGCTCATCTTTAAGTGGGGCTCAATAGAAATATCATGCTCTAATTTTTCTGACCCCAATCTTGGTCCATTTTTCAGTCCTGTCATCTAGGCTTTGGGTCTGGACTAGGTGGAGATACTTCAGTTCTACTTCTACACTGTGCTATAAGCTCTCCCACACAACCTCGCCTGCACCCACAGGATTCTTATAAAAAGCCTCGGCAGCTGGGTACTGGTCAACTAAGGAAAACACTTCAGGCCTTGCCTTCCTTTTTTCAGCTCCTACTTCCCCAAAGTTCCAGAATCTCTGGTAACACCATCATAAGTCACCATTTCTTTCTTTCCCTGTTTAGACTTGAAGACTGAACTCTAGCCTCTTCTCCAAGGCTAACTCGGAAATTCCACAGGCTGTGGTGGCTGCAGATTATGTCAGGATTTTATACTGCACAGCCCTAAAGAACCCACTCTAGAACTCTCGTACAGGGCAATACAATTTGTGGAAAGAGGCTGGATGCTTTCTGTCCATCTCTCACCATGGCTTGGGGCTTTATTGGGGCGACTGGACCCCACACTCACTAATCCCAACCCTGAGATGACCAGAAGCTGGAGCATGGCTCTTTCTTCTTTGGCATACTCATAGCTCTTTGCTTGACTTTGGTCCTTTACATCAAGCCTATGTAAGAGTTACTTGGCTCAATACCTATCGCTCTCCACAGAGCATGAGGTCCTCAAGGGTAGATGAAGCCTTAATCCCCTTGTTCCTCCCTATAGTGTCCAGCATATTAAAGGATTCCAACAGTTTCTGAAGTGAATTAACTCTGTTGTTGCTGTCCATCATGACAAAACTCTTGGAGAGTATAAACAGCAAAGAAGCTGAAGGGAAGAGTAGGTATGAGGGGCAGACTTAAGTTTCTGAGAATCCATGCATGGAAACAGCACCTTAAAATACTCTTTGAATATACAATGTTTTAGATTTGACATTGTAAAGCCTCTCCTTAGAAGTTTGCTTTGGTTAATATGATTGGGTTCATTTATATTTAAAAATCCCATCTCTTTGTATAGTCGCCACTAATATAAACTATTCTGAGATTTCTAATAGTATAAAGATGATGAATAACCCTCCCTATGGGATGAGCAGCAATATTTGAACAATAATATGATCTTCCACAGGCCTCCTCCAGGCTCCTTCATACCACATTTGTCCCAAAAGGACCAAGTTGATTTTGTACTTGAATCATGGTATTTTAATTGTAAGCCTGACCTCTGTGGTACCCAGACAGTAGTTTTAGGACAAGCTCTCAAGCCTCTTGGGTCAGAGAGATTTCCTGACCTGTATTAAAAGACCCTTCGGGATCTGTGGCATCAATGAAAGAGACCTTGTTCAGAAGATGCCTTCTCTCCATAAAAAAGGCTTTCTTCTCCTGTAAGCAGGGCTAACCAGAACAGACTTGTTGCCTTCCAGAAGTTTCCTGCATCCATAAAGTAAGCGTGGGCATCAGCAAACCTGACATATTTTAAACCATAGTCACTAGCATTTCTTTAGATTTATGTATTTGCTGTTACTTTCATCATGCTGTTGTCCTGTTTGGTTTCTGTATTTTATGTTCACATAGTATTCTGCATTCTCCTTCTTAATCATAATCTTCCTTATAATTGCTTTTATAATATCTGTCTCCCCTGACTTATTCACAGGCACTCACCTCTATGCCCAACTGTGCTCATCCTACTCCTTTATATCAAGCTAGGTCTTGAGATATTCTTGGACATTTCTCTAGGAGCTGGAATGTTGAGTTCCTGCTTTAGGATACATTTATGAGATCCATTCTATTATGCATTCTACATACCAGCTTTCTAAGACCTTTTTACTCTTTTTTATCCTCACTCTTATTACTGTAGACTTCTAAATTTTCATCTTTATGGAAGTTGGCCACACAATATTTAATCTCATGGAACATGGAGACAAAGTTCAAATGGGGGAGAACCTGGAACCTCCTTCTGGTTTTGACAGTCCTGCTATCCCTAGAGAGTTAGAGACTGCTCAACAGTCCCAATCCCAGAGAGAAGCTTTGTGTGTAAGCAGAAGAATGCCTTCAGGCCATTGGCCAGTGCCATGCAGATGATACCACTCATTGCCACCCCACAATGTGTTTGACCTTTGAGGAAAGGGGACTGACCACAGATGTCCAGGTACTTTGCTGGCATGCTAATATTAAAATCAAGCCAGAAAAATGCACTGATGTTTTCTGTAAGAAAATAATTACTTACAGCACAGTGGGTATAATGTACTCACTGATCTGTTTTTCTTACCTACCTGTCCAAACTCCAGTTTGAGAATTCCTATCAAACTTATTTTAGTTTGCAAAGAAAGGCCGTTGCCATGGGTGTTGGGAGGAAAAGCATCATTAGGTTGGTGACAACAATCTACAATCTTTTCATATACAAAACCAGTATTCACAAAATAGAGGAAGGCCCAATCAGAGAAAGATATTATAGAACAATTAATATCTCTCTCCACATTCCCTCTCCTTTCCCCTCTCTCACATACACACACAAAGATGACTGCTAATTGGAAGACATCTTGTTTGGTATGGAATTCCTAGGGATTGAGATAGCAGCAGAGATACCAAATAGCACCTTCCCTTCAGTCAAAGCAGCAGTTTTCTCATCTGTAACCTAAGGATAATTATAGCACCTACCCTGTAGGGTTACTTTTGAGGATGCAACATGAGAATACATGTACATTGATTCACAGAGGGCAGGATACATAGGA
Organism: Pteropus alecto; assembly: GCF_000325575.1. Lineage (NCBI taxonomy): Eukaryota > Metazoa > Chordata > Mammalia > Chiroptera > Pteropodidae > Pteropus > Pteropus alecto. The sequence continues at coordinate 197,438 of NW_006436278.1, forward strand.
AGTCGTCAAAAATATTAATTTGCATTGTTTTTATAAAGCTGTTACCTGACCAGTTTTTGAAAGTGGAGGTAATGCTATGCTTTGTATGGCAAGATGATGCTGTGGAGGATCCTCAGGTAAGTGTGCAATAAGCATTGCTTCTCCTGAGCTGCGATTGTGATCCCTCACCCAGTTCTAGATGCTTTCCTCAAGTCATCGTATATGCTAATCACTCAGGTGGCTGCCCAAGGCTGCCACTACTGCCTGGGGCAAGGAAATGGAGTCAAATAAAATACACATATGGCCCAGATTATAATTCTGTAACAGCTCCTATCTGTTGGGTGCACTTCTATGCACATAGCATTGTTCCTGGTTCCTAACATACATGATCTCATTTTCATTTAATCCACAGAACAACTCTAAAGGTAGGCACTGTCATTAGCGCCATTTTACAGAGTAGGAAAATGAAGCACAGAAAGAGTAAGCACTTGTCTAGTGCCACCTGGTAATCTAGTAAGTGGCAGGGTTGCGAATAACCTGTCTGGGCTCAAAGCCTGAGTTGTAACATATCAGATCTGAGACTATTGTAATATCAGTAATAATTGGAAAAAAATCTTCTATTTATTATTTTTTTATATTTCCCTAGGGGCTTATGTCTACTATGACTTCAAAGAAAAGACTATGAAAATCTCTTTTAAAGCAAAATGATTATGAGTAACTTTTCCTCATATACTTAAAGATTTATCAAGGCACTTTTATTAAAATTCCTTGTTCAGGATTAAATTGTTCAGTTTATAGTACTTGATAAATTACTTTGATTCACTTAGCTACCTCTTTAGTATCTCTTTAAATTAAATTTTTAGTTTAAGAGCAGAGAACACTGACAAAAATGAGAAATCAAAATAAAATGACTACATACAGAAATCTGTATATAGCTCGAAGATTTTTGAATGTCTCAGCATTTTAATTCCTATCACATGGATATAAGCTTGGACCTAAAATATCTATAATTTCACTTTGAATCATACATTTAATGATTATTTTTTATGGCTCACTGAATTTGTTTCTACTTCCTCTCTTCATCAAAGCTTTGGTTTTACTGACACTGAAGTGACACTAATCATGAGGCCAAGTTTGATTTCATTTTAGTAATTTGTATGTACATGTGAATGCTGAGGTAGTATCAGCAATGTACCAACGTGCTGAATTTAGCAATTTTAGAAGAAAGTATAGCAGAGCTCAAATAGCATGGGATTTGAAGTTGGGTAGTGCTGAAATGATTACTGACCCTGCCACATACTTGCTGTGTGATTCTGAATATCTCGTTTATTTTTAGTGATCCTTCATTTCCCCATCTGTAAAATGGAGATGATAATACTTTCTTCCCAGGAGAGATGTACATCAGGGGCATAACAGCTCCCACTTTTATTGAAACAAGGAAAAGGTGTTAATTATAAACCATCCTGTCATTTATGATATCAACAAAAATGAAGAAAAATTTGAATCATTTCTAATGCATAATGTGAAAAGAAATTTTCAGCAGTTTCTATATATATATATATATACACATTTCTCTATCTATACTACATATATGTACAACCTATGTATATATGTTATCTGTATATACTATATATACACATTTTTATATAATATATATATTTAGAAACTGTAATATATACACATACATTCACATACATATATATGTATACATATTTACACACACTTGTACACTGGGTTAAGGTATATATAGAGGGAGAGTGATTAAAACAGGGCTGCTATAATGGCTTAAGTGAGATTGTCACCATGTCGTGCCTCTGCTCAAGAACAAACAATGGCTCCCCATTCTTTAAAATTAAGTTAGAATTACTATTGTCTTCAGTGTTGTTTGTATGCTACAATTAAAAATTTAATTTCACCTCCCATAGTTAGATTTCTTTCTGTCACCACATATTTGACCCCCTTTACTCCGTCTACCTCTCCCCTCCTCCCCCACCCGCTACCCTCTGGTAACCACTAGTCTATAGTCCATGTCCATGGGTCTCTATTTGTTTGTCCTGTCCCTTTGTTGCTTTTAGGTTTATAACCCACATATAAGTGATATCATGTGATTTTCAACTTTTTCTGTTCGGCTTATTTCACTTAGCATGATTATCTCGAGATCCATCCATGTTATCACAAATGTCAGTATTTCATCTCTTCTTATAGCTGAGTAATATTCCATTGTATATGTGTACCACAGCTTCTTTATCCAATCATCTATCGTAGGACACTTTGGTTGCTTCCATGTCCTGGCCACCATGAATAATGCTGCTATGAACATCAGTGTGCAAATATCTTTTCAGATATGAGTTTTCAAGTCTTTGGGGTAAATACCCAGTAGGAAGATTGTGGATCATATGGTAGATCAATTCTTAGTTTTCTGAGGAACCTCCATACTGTATGCTAAAATTTTTATGGTGTTTTAAGAATTTTTAAGTAAAGACTAAGTCAGGCACTGTGCTTGGCACTTTCACATAAAGTATCTTATTTAAGCCTCTCAGCACCCCTAGGTAGTATTATCTCTATTTTTTATTGTGACATAATAGATATACAACAAATTTTAAATTTCAAAGTGTACAGTTTGGTAAGTTTTAACATATGTATACACCTGTGAAACCATGACTGCAACCAAGATAGTGAATATATTCATCACCGATAGAACTTTGCTCCTACTCCTTTATAATCTGTCCCTCCACCCCTCCTTACCAAAGCAACCATTTATTTGCCTTTTGTCATTATAGATTAGTATACATTTTTAAGAGTTTTATAAGGATGAAATCATAATAGGTGGTTGTTTGTGTCTGGCTTATTTCAATTAACATAATATGTTCGAGGTCCATCCATGTTGTAGCATGAATCAGTATGTCATTCCTTTTTATTGCTGAATAATATCCCATTGTATGGATGTTGATGGAAATTTGGGTTGTTTCCACTTTTTGGTTATCATAAATAATGTTTCTATGAATATTAGTTTATATGTTTTTATATGGACATGTTTTCATTTTTGTTGGGTATATATCCAGGAGCAGCATTATAGGGTTAGATGGTAACTTTGTATTTAACTTTTGAAGAACTGCCAGACTGTTTTCTGAAGTGGCTACAAAATTTTACACTTCTACCAGAGTTTTAAAATATATGAATAAGCTTACTTAGAGCATGGAAAGACCTTATTTAAGGCCACGTCACTTGGTGTCAAGTCCATATTTCCCAGAGAATATCATCTCAAACATTCAAGTAAGGTGATGGTAAGCTCCTTCAGGATAGGGATGTTTCTCAGACTTATTTAATTTATAGCATGGGCAGGCTCTTAATGAGACTACTTAGTTCATAGCCCAGCTCTACTACTTACTGCTTGTATAACACTAAGAGAGATTCTTAACCTCTCTGTTTCTCACATGTAAAAACAAGGGTAATGATAGCTACCTCATAGGATTGTTTGTTGATTAACTATATTAATTGTTATAAAATACTTTTCCCAAACCCTAGAACACATAAAGAGTTCAATAAAGATTGGTTATTATTATTGTTGCTGCTGTCATTATAATTTGCACCCAGAACAGATCATGATAGATGCAAAATCAACTCTCCTTAAAAATCACACCAACAAGCTGCTCTGCAACACATGAATGCCATCTGATTTCCAGAAGGGATAGTTGATTCATTTCTCAAAATAATGTGGCATGGTGTATATAAAAATGAATAAGAGGCTTTTCTGCTTTTGAAACTCTCAATCTAGTGTGGTAGTTCTTAATCTCTTGGAGCTTTGCACATTGGATGAAAGTTACAGACCTTCTCTCTAGGAAAGTTCCCCTGCATAAAGCACTTTGTAACTCATTTCAATCGTGGCCTCTTTTTCAGAGGTAGGCATGAGAACTAACATTTAGTATTTAATTTCTCTATGACAGGCCCTCTGCTAGGCACATTATACCCAAGGGCTCATTTAATCCTCAGAACCTTATAAGGGGAATTATCACTTCCATTCATAAGGGAGAAAGCTGAAATTCACAGAATAAAGTGGCTTTCTCAAGGTCAAATAGTAGTAGTAATGCTTGCTGTTTCCAAAGCCATTTCTCTGTTACCTTTTCCACCTCTTATTTTTTAACTATAAATTTAAATATCTTTAAAGGTGCAACTGCTTCAAAACTCCTATAATTTGACAATCTACATTCAAGCATTTTAGCATAATTGGAGAAGTCAGTGGGCAGGTATTTCTAGCTTGCTGTAGTAGAAGCCATCTACTTATGATTCTGTTGGCAAAGTTTCCCTGCTTTCTTTCCTCTCGATAACACAGCAGGATGTCATTTTAAAGGATGCCAGTCCCAACATGGTTCTTGCACCTAACTTGCAACATTAATTATTGACTGGTTGTGCAAAATGCATCCATTGTATAAATGAGCCCATTCACTCTGACTCCTAAATTGTCTGCAAATCACATCGCGCTCAAGTCACTCAACTTGAATACAAGGCAGTTTCATAATGTGCTTGTTAGAAGTTGGAGGGTGAAGAGAGTGTTTTTCACTTTCAGACCCCTAATCCAATTTGTTAGACACTGCACTGAATAACAACTTTTAAAGCAGAAGAGGACATACTCTATCACTTTCCAGAGTGGACTTTAAATTCTGCTGGTGAGTGTACCTCATTGGGTGGATTCCTAAAAGGCGATTCTGGTTGTATCAAGGGTTGAAGTCCAAGAAGAAGAAGAGATCACTTCAGTGGCTGTCGTTTCTCAAAGCTCAGTGGCAAGGCCTGGTGACAGTCTTGGTGTGGTGGTGGGTCAGATGGGAAAGGAGAGTAGGGTTGGTGAGGATGTGCAAAAATCCACTCCTACTTCTTGGACTCAGACCTGGTTTTATCTGGACTCAGATGCCAGATCACACTTCTCTGCATCCTCTAAGATGTATGACTTGGGGAAAAAAAGACACAAGAGATGGCATATGCTTTTATTCACTAATTATGTTAAGTAAAAGAGAAAACGCATCCTGAGCTCCATTTCACTGTTTTTCATTCTCCTTCCCAGTGTGCCACAGGGATCCCATTTTCAGGACCAGCCATCCGCCTTCCTCTTCACACACAGAAAGTAAAAGGGGGTAATTATCCCCCAGGAGCACCTTAATTGTTCCAATTAACCTGACCACTTTTTGCAATCAAAGCCAGGCAGAGAAGAAGATTTAAAGTGATCAAACACCATTTCATAAGTAAGAGACAAGGCAGAGCATTTTCTGTAAAGGATGGACTCAGAAATGACATAGGATAGCACTCAGGGACTTTTCTACCACTATTACCAAGAAAAAAAAAATGACATTTTAGGAGCTTTTAATCCTACCATCATTGCACCTTTCTTTAATCATATATCACATGATACAATTATCTATGCTCATTTAAGCTGTCTGTGAGTGAGACTTTAACTTCTTTCTCAAGCAGGCAAGCCTGGATTTAAGCCTTCTTTCTAAAACTAACTTGCAACCACAACATTGGACAGGTGACTAAACCTTTCTGAACCTCACGATCTTGATCTGTGTGTCAGACACTTACCATATACCATCTCAGTCAATCCTCACAATGCTAGGAAGCGGATATTTTCCCCGTTTTTTTTAGATGATGGAATTCAGCCTCAGCGAACCAAAGTGACCTACCCAAGTTCACAGTTTTGCTTCCTGGTGAGCTAAAGTTCATTCCTTCTTTTTTCCCCTAACCTCTTAACATTCACTGAGAACCTACTGTGTGCCACATACTCTGTTAAGTATTGGGGCATAATGATAAAGATACTGACATAGTCTCTCTTCCCATGGAACTTAAATAAAATTCAGCTCTGTCTAATTGCAAAGCCCATATCCTAATAACTATGCTGTAGAATTTTACCTTCCTCACATGTTGTTGGGCTCAGATGAGTGAATTGATGCAAAAGTGCTCTAGTCTTTAAGGGAGTTTTGTTATGTGATACACACACATCTTACAACAGACTTAATCTTTATGATCTTGCTCAAAGCTCACATGACTGAAATAACTATATAATTAAAAATTGGATCATTGCGATGTAAATCAGCTAATTTTTTAAATAAATAAAATGTGATAGAAAATATATAGGGAAATTTCTAAAGACAGAAAGATTAATGGTTGCCAGGGGCAAAGAGAGGGAACAAGGAGTGACTGCAAATGGGCATGCATTTCTTTTTAGAGGCATGGAAATGTTCTGAAATTGGATTGTGGTGATAGTTGCACAATTCTGAAAATTTACTGGCCGTCTTTGAATTGTACACTTAAAATGAGTGAATTTTATGATATGTAAGTTATACCTCAAATAAACCATTGAAACAGAAACATAAAATAAATTAATAAAGGCCTGTAAGTTAGTCCTGATGGGAAGTGCGGTGACTTCAGGTATTTCTAGGCTGATCAAGGAAAAGACAGGATCACAAGAGGCAGTAACACAAGCTTTACTGGGCGGTGCAGGGACAGGATCACATGAGAGGAGAAGTTACTCCTAGCAAACCTTCTAGAGACAGCAGCATGGGGCTTTCGCCCCAAAGAGGAATACGGCAAGAGAGCTTCTGGGGAGAAGGAAGTTTGGAGAACAGGCTTCCATGTCTAGGCACTGTTGCTCGGCACCAAGGTGGAGAGCCTCTGGGTCAGAGAGGTCTGAAAGATAGATGTGGTTTGGGGTCTTTTATAGACACAGCATTAGTCTTATCTATGGTTAGCAAGTGCTGAGTATAGTTTCACAGGGTATGTAAAGTAGGTAGGCTCTATACAGTTAAAAGTATGTTTACTTGGACCATGTTTAAAACAATTAGACATGTAAGAATTTGAGTTTGGTGCCACAAGGCTTTGAGCATTAGTCTTAGCCTGCTGCAAAGAGATAAACAGCATGAGGACCAAGACCAATACACAAGGGACATCTCTGGCCCATTTATATAACAGGAAAATATCATGAATTGGTTGCATCACTTAGCTCATAGTAGGTAGTCAGTCAAAAATTATAGTGGTTAAGAGCAACAGCTTTGTCATCAACCCAGCTGGATCATATACTCGTTATGTAATGATCCTTGGCAACTTTACATGTCTCAGTTTCCTCATCTATTAAACAGGAAAACATGAACATTTTCCTGACAAGATTCTGAGTATTACAATTGGTAGTGGTTTTTATTTCAGAAAAATAACAATCTGTTTTAGAAACCTCAGGAAGAAGAGTGGTTTTAATTAACAAAAGTCTACACTATTTCTAATTCGGTACAATTTTAAAATCATCATTGCTTTCAAAATAGCTAACAGTCTTCCATAGAAATGCAAGCATCTTGCCATCAGCACAGTACAGGAAGTAGATTTGCACCAGCCTGTTCCCATGGTCTCCAGCGGAGCCATCACACAAACACCCAAAGATGAGTGACTCTTGAGCAGAATGTGTCACTGCTCTAAATCATCAATGTCTACATCTGGTGACAGAACATGCCTCACTGGATCATTCTGAGGATTAGAAGAACCAACATATACAAAACCACCCAGTTCAGTTACTATTGTTAGGAAATCAAGGCTCAGAGATATTAAGTAGCTTAACAAAGAACACAAGGATTGTGAATACTAAAGCTAAGATCTCTAGAGGTTGCACTCCTAATCGTTACATTCACAACTTACTGGCTATGGACCTCTCTTATCCTTTGCATCTTTGTTTTTAAAATGTGTGAGTTAATAGTACCTCCACATAAGATTGTTATGAGAATTCGGTGAGATATATAAAATATTTAGAATAGCTCTTGGCATCTAGAAGGAGCTCGATAAATGTTATTAAGTATTCTTTCTATTACTATGATTATTTTTGCCAGGGGCACTTTTACTTTACAAGTTATTTCTTGAAATTAGGTCACAGCTCATGGGAAGAAAACTGGGGAGGGGGGATATGCTCCAGCCCCAGGTTCAGTTGATTTTCCATCCCAGTAAATGTCAACTCCATTCCTTTGTTACTGTTTACAAACCTTGGAGTCATCCTTGACTCCTTTCTCCTTACACTCCACTTTCAATCAGTGAGGAAAGTATTTTGGCTCTGTCTTCAAAATAAGTCCAGAATATGACTGTTTTTCATCACTTCTACCACCACTACCCTGGCCTAGGCCATCATCATCTCTGAATTAGATTATCGTAACAGCCAGCTAATTTATCTCCCTGCTCAACTGTCCTTGCCTCCCTCAGTCTCTTCTCAAATCAGCAGCCACATTGACCTTATTAAAACCTATGTCAGGCCATGTCATACTTCTACTTTCCTACTATTTTCCTCCTTCTCTCCCAAGGTAGCTGCATGGCTTCCCCTCTCAAATCCTGTATTAGCGATCTACTGCTGTGTAACAAATGACTGCGAATGCAGCTTGAACGACACCCATTAATTATTTCACAGCTTCAAAAGGCAGGAATCTGGACACCGCTTAGCTATGTTCCCTGTTTAGGGTCTTACAAGGCTGCAGTCAAGGTGTTGAGTAGGCCGTGCTCTTATCCACAGGCTCAAAGACAGAAGGGTCCATGTCCAAGCTGCCTCAGGTCATGGGCAAAATTTATTTTCTTGTAGCTGTAGAATTCCTGGCAGTTTGCATCCTCGAAGCCAGTAACTGAGACAGGCAGTCACTGCTACTTTAAATCTGTGACTTTAAGATGCCTTTTTACAGGGCCCTTCTGGTTAGATCAGGGCCACCAACAGTGAGGTCCCTTTTAATTACTTCAAAGTCAAACTGATCAGGGACCTTAATTCTTTTTTTCCCCTTTTTTATTATTAAATATTATTGGGGTGACATTGATCAATAACATCCAATAAGTTTCAAGTGTACAGTTCAACAGTATATCATATATATTGCATTGTGTATTTATCGCCCATAGTGAGATTTTTTTTTCAGTCACAACATATTTGACCCCTTTTATCCCTACCTACATTCCCCCTCCCCCTCTCCCTTCTGGTGAACACTAGTCCACTGTCCATGTCCATGAGTCTCTGTTTGTTTGTCATCTTTGTTTGTTGCTTTTAGATTTATATCCCGCATATGAGTGATATGATGTGGTTTTCAACTTTGTCTGGCTATTTCACTTGGCATGATTATCTCAAGGTCCAGCCATGTTGTCGCAAATGGCAGTATTTCATCTCTTCTTATGGCTGAGTAATATTCCATTGTATATATGTACCACAGCTTCTTTAGCCAATCGTCCAGTGTAGGACACTTCATTTGCTTATATGTCCTGGTCACGGTGAGTAATGCTGCTATGAACATCAGTGTGCATACATCTTTTTGGATAAATGCTTTCAAGTTTTATTGGGGGGTAAATACCCAGAAGAGAGAATGTTGGATCATATGGTAGTTCAATTCTTAGTTTTTTGAAGAACCTCCATACTGTTTTCCATAGTGGCTGTACCAATTTACATTCCCACCAGCAGTGTATGGGGGTTCTTTTTCCCTCACATCCTCTCCAACATTTGTTATTACTTGTCCCATTGATCGTAGCCATTATAATAGGTGTGAGGTGGTATTTCATTGTGGTTTTGATCTGCATTTCCCTGATAGCTATTGAAGTTGAGCATCTTTTCATATGTGTGTTGGCCATTCGTATGTCTTCTTGGGAGAAGTGTCTGTTCAGGTCCTCTGCCCATTTTTTAATTGGATTGTTTGTTTTTTTGTTGTTATTGAACTTCTTTGCTTTGTTGATGGTTTCTTTTGCTGTGCAGAAGCTTTCTAGTTCAATATAGTCCCATTTATTTATTTTTGCTTTTACTTCCCTTGCCTTTGAGATCACATTCATAAAATTCTCTCTAAGTCCAATGTTCTTGAGTTTAGTTCCTATGTTTTCTTCTATGCTATTTATTGTTTCAAGTCTTAAATTCAGGTCCTTAATCTATTTTGAGTTAATTTTGGTGTGTTGTGATAGAAAACAGTCTAGTTTCATTTTTTTGCAGGTGGCTTTCCAGTTTTCCCAGAACCATTTATTGAAGAGGCTTTCCTTTCTCCACTTTATGTTTTTGGCTTTTTTGTAAAAAATGATTTGCCCATATAAATATGGGTTTACTTCTAGACTCTTGATTCTATTCCACTGGTCCATGTGTTTGTGTTTCTGCCAATACCATGCCATTTTGATTATTGTCACTTTGTAATATACTTTGAAGTCAGGCAGAGTGATGCCTCCAGCCTTGTTCTTTTTTCTCATGATTGCTTTGGCTATTCAGGGTCTATTGTGCTTCCATACAAATCTGATGATTTTTATTCTATTTCTTTAAAAAAAAGTCTATGTAGTTTTGATCAAGGACCTTAATTCTGTCTGCAGAAGTCCCTTGAACTTTTCCATATAACAGAACCTAGGCACAGGATTGACATCCATCATGTTCACATGTTTCTGATCACACTCCAGAGAAGGAGGTAGGAATGGTGGGTGCTAGCATAGATTTATGTCTATCACACTTTCTTTAAACCCTCAATTAAATAATGCCTATTCTAGTCACACCACTTAATATTGTAATCTACCCGTCTCCCACCTCCTACCATGCTCCAATGACTTTACTCTGTTTTACTTTAAAAAAAAAATTTATTTATTAGAACAATTTTAGAGTTACAGAAAAATTACAACAATAGTACAGAGAGATCTCATTTGCTCCACATTGAGTTTCCTCTGTTATTAAAACATATATTTTTATGATACATTTGTTACAAATAATTAAGCAGTATGGATACATTATTATCATTAACTAAAGTTTATACTTTATTCAGATTTTTGCAGTTGTTTCCTAAAATTCTATTTAGAGTCCAGGATCCAATCCAGAAAAGCAGATTATATTTACTGATCGTGCCCAGTTGGGCTGCTCTTGATCGTGCCAATTTCTCAGACTTAAATGAGAATTTTGACAAATTGTTGGAGTCTGAGAGTGGACTAGCTTGAAAGTAAGAAACTCATAATGGCAGCAGTCTTAGATAGAGCCTCAGTCTTTTGTGTGCTACTCCACCAGTTTCTTACACAGAAGAGCCAAGAAATATCTCCTCCTGGATCTGGCAGGGAGAGAGGAAGAGTAATCATTATAAAATACTCTCGATATAAAAAGCCAACCCTACAGAGGAAAGACTTTGCCAGAATCTTAGAACACCTGTGGAAGCACATTTAGTTGACTCCAATCACCTCTAGCCTTCCTGGCTAAACTAAGGGTAGAAAAAAAGTACAGAAACAATTCTGAAGATTGTAGTCCAGGAGAGACCAAAGCAACTAGAAGAGAGAAAAGGAACATAATGTTGAACCCATCTTTAATTTTTCTTACATAGTATGAAGAAAGCATTGGAAAAAAATCAAGGTGGGGGCCTCATTTCTAACTGGACCTGTTTCAAGGAGGTGGGAAGCAGAAGACAAGAGTTATGTACATGGGTATGACTTTTCACTACACATTGTCCCCACCCAATGGTAAACATGGCCAGACGAGCACTGTTGAAATTGACTTATCTGGTTAGTAGTCTTTCATTTTTGGTAGGAGTAGAAAAGAGTTGAAGAGAGAAATAGCGACACTAAATGACATTAGAGATAATCTCATTGTGCAGGGAGAGGGGGCACATGGGAGGGATGGGCAGTTCAGGAAAGACTGTCAAGAAGAAGCAATGCTTAGCCTAGTCTTTAAGGATGAGTAGGAACTAGGTAAAGAAGGGGAGAAAGGAAGGAGGGCATTTCTAGCAGAGTAAGAATCATGAACAAGAAAGAAAAGAGCCTCTTTGGGCATTTGTAAGGAATCGAACATGACTGGAACATAGAATGTTATGAAGGGAGTGAAGCAGAGTCGAAAATGAAGTTGAAGAGGGAGGCTAGGGTCAGATCATACAGTGTCTTGTGTGCATGACTAGGAAACTCATTTTTTTTTTTTATTCTAAGAGCAATGAAAAAAAAAACCATTGAAGGAGAATGGTACCAACATATTTTTTATTTTAAGAAGATGATTCTGATTGTTGTATAGAGAATGGATTGTGGGAGGTTGGTCGCATGGAATATCAAAGACATCAAATAGGAATCCTGGTTACTTGAATTAATCTAGATAAGAAATGATCATAGCCTGAACTTAATGGTGACGATGGTTATATGCAAGAGTGGGTGAATTAGAGAAAAATTAAAGAAATAATTAAGAGATAGAATCTGTTGGTATTGGTGATTGATTAGATGGCATGGAAAGGGGAAGAGAGAGATTCAAAGAATGCAGCAACTGGTTGTAGGACTTTGTAGTCAGAATGATTTGCTGAGGATTCATTAATTGTTTGTCCCTTGTCAGGTCTGTCCTTGTTATTAATAAATCAATTATGGCCAAACTGAGTTTGTAACTTTTCAGTTGGACAACTTTAAAAATATTTGAAGTATTTACTGCCCTGAACTATTTACCTGATTGAGTTATTTTTAAATTGCACTGTGAGAGTATTGCCAAGTACTGAAAGCTGACACATCATCTTAGCAGGGGTGAAGTTTGATTGTGAAATTGGACATGAATTTATCTGGCAAGAACACAACTTCTGAAGTGTTCTTGCCTAAAATGTTTCTTCTCACATCAACTTATGAGAATATTAGAGATGAAATTTTAAAGGTCAATCAATCCAGCCCTCTTTTAGGCATAGATGAAACTAAGACCTATAGAGAAGTGGTTAATGGACCCGCCCATGGTCACATGGTGCCTTTGTAGCTGAGTCAGGACTCAAAGTCATTGACCTTCAGACCATCAGGTCTGATATTCATCAGACTGTCTTGTACCCCCGTGTATGACTTTTCCAAATGCATATGGGTGCTGTTTTAATAAAAATGATAAAATATAAATATATTTGAAAGCATCATTAAACTTAGAAGAAGTTTATAAAAATTAATGTCTTCCCCCCCAATCAACAAAGACTAAGATTACAATTCCCCTCATGTGGAGGTCAGTACCTTTGATAAGGCCATCGATAAGGTGTTCTCAGAGTCAAAAACAATTTGAAAACTTCTAGTTGTGGGTTGAATCCTGTCCCGTAAAAAGATATGTTGAAATCTTAACCCCTAGTACCTGTGAATGTGACTTTATGTATTTGAAAATAGGGTTTTACAGATGTGATCAAGTTAAAATGAGGTCATACTCAATTAGGGTGGGTCATAATCCAATAAGACTGATGTTCCTTATAAGAAGAGGAGAGGAGATACACAGGGAGAACACTATGTGATGACAGAGGTGGAGGTTGGAGATATACATCTATTAGTCAAGGAACACCAAGGATTGCTGGCAGCACCAAAAACTAAGAGAAAGTCATGGAAGAGATTCTCCCCTAGAGCTTTCAGAGGGATCATAGCCCTTCTGACACCTTGATTCCAGACCTCTAGCCTCTAGAACTGTGACACAATGAGTTACTGTCGTTTTAAGCCACCCAGTTTGTGGTAATTTGTTATGGCAGCCCTAGCAAACTAATGCACTTCTCTTCTGCAAACAATTGGTGCTGAGGGCTGCCAACAGTCTGTAGGAGACAACTGTTCAGATGGAATGTTGTCCTTATGTGTTATTTATTTGCCTGACTTATTTCCCTTCATCTAGATACTACTGCTTTCAGCATAGTGCTTCTCCTTCATCTGTGAAATGTACCAAATAGATTTTAACTAAGGTCATCTATCCTGTCCTCATTCACTCTCCATCCCCTTTCCCCCTTCTATCTTCAGGGATGAAGGTCTTCCACACAGCACTAGTAGATTAGTTTTATTTCAGAGGATGAAAGTAGATGGGGTAGAGCAATGATTACTTTTATGAGCTCTCCTATAACTAAAACTTTCACTTTTTTTAAAACTCAGTTTGCTTTTATTAAAAACATTAAAAATTATTTTCTCATTGGTTTTTACCCTCCAAATTGAGACCTGTATATCTTTTTATCTGAAACCAAACTGGAAATCTAGCCTCTTTGCTATACCAGCCAAAGATCAAAGCAGAAGTCAATATCTAGGAAAGATGACAGAGAATCGTGAAGGATGATATTTCACTGGCATAAAATAAATATAAGTATTCTCCTTGGCAATTCTGTTCCAATTAGATACACTAGTGACCTCCTCACTTTATTGTTCAATGTACTCAAATGCAAGGCTTCTTAAATATTAATGTGACGCTGGCTTTAAATCTTGCTCTTTCAATGATATCATATTTGGGCATTAAACTTTGGAGTTGAGAGGAATCTTAGAAGTCAGTGAGCTCAGTGGGGTCTCGGGAAGTGCTAAGACTAATTGATTGTAGAGTTGAGCCTGGAACCCAGGTCTCCTGTGCCTTAACCTAGTATTCTTTCATTTAAATCTCTTTTCTTTTTAGTTTCCTTTCAGAAAGTGTTATTGTTCTTCCTATTCTAAGCAAGTGTAGTGTATGTAGTTCAAGGTCTGATCTCTTTGTATGTAAAGGACAAAACTTTCCTGCAGGGTCATCTACTTTAGTACTCTCTTATTTCAACTAAAGCTGCAAAACTTTGCCCTCTCACCAATAGAAAAAAGAAAAGAAAAGAAAAGAAAAGAAAAGAAAATTTCAGATAATAAGATAGCTAATTCACAATATAGTCTTGAATTTAAACAATGGTAATTTGTTTAGATCATTATACTATGGCTATGTAAGATGTTTACATTAGGGGAATCTGGGTGAAGAATGTAAAGGTACTCTCTATTATTCTATACCATCTTTTGCAATTTTCCTGTATGTGTAAATTTAGTTCAAATTTAAAAGGCTTAAAAATTGAATAAGAGGCATTTTGATATGTACCAATGGCTTTCCTACCGAATCTTATTCCTGGGGGAAAAAAAAAAAAAAACACGTGTGTGTATTCCTCAGAACAGTCTTTATAAATCCTGACCCTATACTGTTGTAGCACAGTAAGTTAGATAAGCCCCTCTTACCATCTTGTGAAATTTACATTTTATTAATAGCCATTAACAATCATGTGATAGACTTATTCAGTAGCTATAATTTGCGCATAAGAGAGGAAAGATATGGTATGAGAAGCAAAGTATTCTTATGGCCAGTGCAATGGTTGGATAACCTTCTATTGGAAAAAGGCATAGTGCTCCACTTCTCCTGGGGAAAAAAATGTGGTTAGTATCAACTGGAGTCTGAAACTGATAGATTCTTCTCTCCAAGCCCATTCCTACATTCAAAAACGATGTAACTGTTTCAGAAGAAGCCCAGATGTATTTAATGTTATCTCCCACAATTGCCTAAAATGGATCTTGCAATGCATCTACATCCATTAATCAGCTATTGAGTGCCTACTATTCACAAAGCACAATTATTGTTGGAAAGATAGGCAAGTAAATAGATTATCATTATATAATTTGATACATGCTTATGATGGAGGAAGTCACATTATTCTATCAATGCGCAGAGGATGAGAACTTCTAATTTGGCCTTTGGGGCGGGGATGTCAAGGAGGACTTCCTATAGGAGGGACTACCCAGGGAAGAATTTTTAAGGAGAGTATGAGATAGCCAAGCACAGATGGCAAAGACAGTAGAGTCATTCTAAGCAGAGAGAGGAATATGAGTACAAGTATAAGGTAACTATGGTATGTTTTGGCATGTAGTTGGGTCATGAGATGTGTGTGTGTATATGTGGGAGGGTTACTGGCACAACACCCTTTGTCCTGAACACTTTGGGGAGATAGGAGCAACGTGGACTGACTTTTTTTCTCAGACTGATCACTCTGGCTGCAGAATGAAAAGTGGATTGCAGGTGAACTAGAATGGAAACAGGGAACCTACTGCAATAGACCAAGGAGAGAGGATGGTGGCTTGCAGAATGATGGTACAGTCTTTAAAGTGATATTTAGGAGGTGAATTTGAAAGTACTTGGTGCTTTATTGAATGTGGGGGCTTACTGAGAGTAAAATATGATGTCAAGATTTTTTTGCTTTTCCAAAATGAGTTATCTGTAGCTTCACTTTTTTTCTGGGCATCTGCTCCATCTCCTTGTCTTAACTGAAACCTGGCTTTCCTCAGGACACTGCTTTCCTTGGGGCCCTCTCAAATGAAGAGACAGAATAAAGGAAATACTATATGTTCTCAGATATAGTTTATGGACATGCCAAAAAGACGTAGGTCAAATAATTTTTCTTACCTTTTTGCACTGTTAAAAATCAATGAAATTTTTGAAAATTGAATACAGAAACACACTCTAGTTTCACTACAAATTTATTATTTTCTAGACAAATTTTAGCATGGAACAGGATGAGAAGGCACAAATAGATTATACTGCCTACTGAACATCATTTCTTCTTGCTATGTCACTACTCAAGTGGTGGACCTAGAAGAAAAAAGTGTGACCATTGCTCTCTATGGCCTCTTCTAGAATATTACTCATCCATGTTGTAGTTAAATCCCTTTGCTATCATGAAAGTCCTATAGTGTAGCTCTAAAAACCTCTCCATACTGCTGTTAGCTACTCTACTCTTTTATCTAAGTCTTTGGAACCTGGTTCACAGACATCTTTTCTGCTCTAAATCCTAATCATCCTAGGATGACATCAATGCCCATCCAAATATCCTGCCTTCCTGGTTCCAATGACCTTCTTCTCTAGTCCTCCTCAGTTAGCCTTCCCCAAAGCTACCCTCTGAACCTTATCATTAGCCATAACTACTTCGCCTCCCAAATCTCTAATCCCAGCACCCCATTCTATTACCACAACTACCTTTCTTTCCAGCTTTATAGTGGAGTTTCACTACTCCTGTCATGAATTCTATTTTACCTCTTTAAGACATCTAAACCAATTACCCTTCTATTTTCTCCCAGTCAACATTCTCTTTTCTTCACTTCCCTTTTTAACCAGCCCAGTTTCATAATTAACCATTTCAATAACATCTTCATCACTACCTCAAACACCTTATGATACTTGTCTTTTTATTGCATCAACCTGAAAAAAACCCAAACTTGGATCCATTCAACTGTCCAACTTCTCCAGTTGTGCCAATAAGCAGCTAAATTCTGCAAAAACTGTGATTCGACAGAACGGATTAGTTCTAATATGAATTCATGATCATGAACTTCATGTGGTCCCTCAGTTCTTCCTGAGAAACCTATTATATTGCTATGGTCAATCTGTTTCCCTCTCTTCACAAAGAATATTTCAAAACTTTTCTTCAGATTTGAGTCCTGCTTCAAGCCATTCTTTGTAGACTAACTTTTATCTTGTCTTATCAAGAAAAAGGAAGATACCAGAAGGGAGCTTCTGCATTCTCCCTGTCAAATATACAAGTCTACATATACCCGAACTATATTGTTTCATCTTCCTTCATTTTTGTTAAACTATAAAATCTATCCATCCTTCAGTCTGAGGGTAGGCACTCAACTTGAGCTTTAGATCTCATTGTCTCTCACTTTTCCAGGACCTTTGCATTCAGGAACTTTAAGTTTTTGTTTACTTCTTTCTCTCTATTATTTTCAAACTTTCATTCTCAAATCAATGGTTTGCATCAGCTTTTATACATGCTTAATTCTCTCTCAATGAAAGCAAAATAAGCAATCGTTTGTAGACCTCTCTTCTCCCTTGTACAGTTAAATTTCTAGATATAATCATTGCCTTCACTTCCTCCCCTTCTCTTCAGTCCTCAATCCAACACAGTCCAGCTGCCATCCCATTGTGCCACAAACTAACTTCCACTAAAGTCATTAATGAACTTTATGTCATTAAATCTAAAAATAATTTACCTCTCATCAATATTCAACCTGTCGACTAACTCTCTTTTTTAGAAAAAATAAATAAAAGATTTCATGACAACCATTTCTCTTTTTTCCTTCTTCATTTTTTATCTCCCCATTCTCTGCTTCCTTGGCAGGTACATTCTTTTCCTCCGTGAACATTCTAAATTTCAAACTTTCCCCTTCTTTGCAGTTTGAGTGCTGCCCTTGGTAAGAGAGGATGACATAAATAGATGGAGCATCTCTCATCATTGTATTTTGAATTCCTTAGTGCTTTCATTGTAGGAGTTCAGTGAAAAAATTTCTACCTCAGAATTCTCACAATCCATCCTCTAAGGTTAATAGCTTTTCAAACTGTGTCTGCAGAGTCCTTGACTTCTCTGAAGCTCCTTCAGGTGCCACTGTGGGTTAGATCCAGGAGAAGGTTGAGCTGATGGGACTCAAGGTTTTTTGCTGGAGTTCAGTAAGGTCAGCTCCATTTTTATCTGGTTTATATTATTGGAGTTTCATGTAATATTTCATTTGAAACAATGTTTTTTTTCTACATACCCCCAGATTTACACACACACACACACACACACACACACACACACACACACATCTCGCACAATGGCTGCACTGAGCCTGACACTAAGAAATAAAACTGTTGGTATTATTTTAAGTTTCTGATATCTAACTGTTTGTTTTCAGTGCATAAGTCCTCTATAGAGACAAATTAAGGGTCGTGTGTAAAGATCTCACACAGTATAACATATGCTGGTTTCAGTGTGCCTCATTCTGACGCAAAAAAAAAAATATGTTCCTTTATCCCATTGGCTGAACTGGCTGTATCTTGGAATTTCCAACTCAACATCCATTTAATCTGTCATGCCATCTAAAACCTTTTGCTGATGCCCTAAAATGGAAATTGCCAACCAGGGATAGCAGCATCTAAAGAAGACTGATGAGTATACTAATTATTTCAGGGGATAGATGCTCTATAAAGAGGACTGATGGGAAATACTTTCAATGTTAGCTACCAAGAAAAAGAAAGACAGCATTTTAGCAAATAGGATGCTTAATCAGCAAGAGAAGGCCTTCTAAAGATCAGTTTAAATCTTAAGCATGAAAAGGATGTCAGCAAATGTCAAGTTGAGTATTCAGTCTGCTCTCTCCATTTTAAGTTCGATTCAAAGCACATTTATTGGGGCTTGGTATATGTCAAGTACTCTGTCCCATGCCATGGGGCATACAGATGAAGGAGTCATGGTTTCTACTCTTAAAGAGCTTGCAATATATCATGTACAGCTCATATGTCTTTTGTACCAAATGATTAAACCCTAAAGTCTGAGTTACTCGAGGTCAGTTGAGAATGCAGAATACAATGGAGTCAAACAAACAAAAAAATACCATGGCATTGCTCAGTATCCAGTTTTCAGAAAAACCCAAAAAGGAAGTGCAGATTTTTTCCAAGGGTGGTTTAAGACACACAACAAGTTGCCACAGAGATCAGAGAACGCAGATACAATAGATAGAATATATCTAGCAGAGCAAGCATATATCATTTGGGCTAAAAAGAAAATATAACAACATTATGAAGCCATTCCTATAAATCAATAAGGCAGGAAGCTAGTGCTTTTTGCGTGGTTAACTGTGTCAAAGGGAGCTGAGAAGCCACATAGGAGGAGGACTAAAGATTAATTATAGAATGTATTAACATTACTACTGCTGTTGCTACTACTAACAATAAATACCATTTATGAAGTTTTTTATACTCTTTTCCAGGAATTTTCCTAAGAATTCCATTTGCATTATATCATTTAATCTCCCCAATAACTCTAACTGATATTATTATTTTAATTTTATCAATGAAAAAGCTAAAGCTTAGTGGTTAACTAACTCATCCAAAGTAATTGACGTGGCCAGAATTTACCAGCTGGACATTGGTGATCTGGACAGAAAAAGCTAAAGCTTAGTGGTTAACTACCTCATCCAAAGTAATCGATGTGGCCAGAATTTACCAGCTGGACATTGGTGATCTGGACAGAATTTTTTTAAGTGGAGTAGTAGGACTAGAAGACAGATTTCAATGGGTCAAAGAGTGAACAGACATGAAAAAGTATAGACAAGGAACAGAGGAAGCACATTTGGAGGGAATTTTTTTTGTATAGATTTTCTTTTTTAATTAAAGAAGAAGGATCTCTTCTTTAATTAAAAGAAGACAAGAAGGACGAAGTAAAAGACTGATGTATATATAGGTAGGTTTGTAACATTTGATAGGCAAAAGAGGGACTTTTGTATGATGGCATCTGTTTTCTTTGTGAAGGAAGAGACAAGATCATCCTATACAGAAAAAAGAAGAATTGGAGTCAGAGCACTGGAAAAGAGTGATCATGCTTGAAATAGACCGTGGAGAGAGTGGAAGAGTCAGTTGAGAAGAGGAACATAATGGGAATGCTTGGCAGTGTTGAAGATTGATTTATTTAAGGTTTGTGACTATGAATTTAGAAAATACTAACCTGCACTGTTTGAAGATTTTCTCCTGCAGCCCTGGGGTTCTTCATTACAGGGAGAGAAAAGGTGGATATTTGAATTTAGCTCTTGTTGGGATTTGCCAGATAAGTGCAATGAAAGACAGATGGGTGAGGGAGATTAGGATAATGACAGCAGTGTAATTGATGTAATGGAATGTGAAATCTAAGCTGGATAAAGAGGGCAGTGAAGAAAGTCGAGGGCTGATCAATAGGTAGAAAGTAGAGAAGAAGTTGAAGGACTGAATGTCATCAGAAGTGGGGGCTAATTTAACACTCACAGTGGGGATGCTTTAAGCTAACTTAAAGGATTAGAGATAGTGTTCAAGAATGACATATTTTAATCAATGCTTTCAGTGGTAGCATAATTTTAGATAATAACAGAGTCCACGTGTGAATGTGGCAATGGGTAGATAAGCTGGAGTAGGGAAGGCAGATTAATTCTTTCTGGATATGCTAAATTTGACATAAAGTCTAGGTGTTTCCCTTTTTTTCTGTCATTATTTCTATAACCCGTGTAATGACATAATCTATAGTCTGTTGACATACTCACTTTTGTCTTGTTTTTGTGTAGAAAATTTGAAAAAAATCAAGGTAATGTTGCCCCCCACAGTCAAGCCTTGTGTTTTCAAAATGTAGGCCACTGATTCTAAGCTAGAATCAGTGCATGTCATACACCCAAACCCCTACCACTCCAAGTAAGCACTTTGGAAGTAGATCGGAGTGTTTTTTTGATTGTCGCAAAGATTAAGGAGCACTACTGGCATTCAGTGAGTAGTGACCAGGCGGCCTAGATGTTCTACAATGCTGGAACAGGCTTTACAAAAAGGATACTATTTTCTGCATTATTTTGGAATGCCCCACCAGACATTATAGTAGGTGTAAAAACTGTTGGAGTTTGGAACCAAACTGAATTTTACATAAAAATTTAAATTGTTTGTTAGATATTTTAATGACTATTAAAATTTTCAGATTTTTTTCTATTGTAGTTGCCATTCAATATTATTTTATATAAATTTCAGGTGTACAGCATAGCAGTTAGACATTTATATAATTCACAAAGTGATTCCCCCAAGTTAGTCTAGTACCCACCTGGCCCTATACAGGGCTATTAAAATATTATTGACTATATTCCCTGTGCTGTACATTATAACCCCGTGACTGTTTTGTAACTACCAATTTATAACTCAACCCCTTCACCATTTTCACCCAGCCTTCTATCCAGCAACCATCAGTTTGTTTTCTGTATCTATAAATCTCTTTCTGCTTTGTTTATTTTGTTCTTTAGAGCCCACATATAAGCAAAATCATGTATTTGGCTTTCTCTGTCTGACTTATTTCACTTAGCATAATACCCTCTAGGTCCATCTATGTTGTTGCAGATGGCAAGATTTCTTTCTTTCTTATGGCCAAGTAAGATTCCATTGCATATGTACCACCTCTTTATCCATTTATCCATTGATGGACCCTCAGGTAGCCTCCATATCTTGACTATCGTGAACAATGCTGCACTGAACGGAAAAATTCACATGTCCCTTTAAAGTAATGTTTTGGGTTTCTTTAGTTAAATACTCAGAAGTGGAATTACTGGGTCCTTCTTTGTCTCTTGTTACAGTCTTTGTTTTAAAGTCTATTTTGTCTGGTATTAGTATTGCTACTCCAGCTTTTTTGTGTTTGTTTCCATTTTCATAAAATATCTTTTTCCATCCTTTCGCCTTCAGTTCTGTGTGTGTCTTTTGATCTGAAGTGAGTCTCTTGTAGGCAGCATATATAAGGGTCTTGTTTTCTTATGCATTTAGCCACTCTGTGTTTTTTGATTGGAGCATTTAATCTATTTACATTTAAAGTAATTGTTGCTAAATATGTAGTTATTGCCATTTTATTATTCATACTGTTTATCTTTTTTTCTTCTTCTTAAAGAAGTCCCTCTAACATTTCCTGTAATACTGGCTTAATGATGCTGAAATCTTAGCTTTCTCTTGTCTGGGAAGCCCTTTATCTGTCCTTCGATTCTAAATGATAGCTTTGCTGGGTAGAGAAATCTTGGTTGTAGGTCCTTGCTTTTCATTACTTTGAATATATCATGCCACTCCTTTCTGGCCTACAAAGTTTCGATTGAGAAATTGGCTGACAGTCTTATGGGGGCTCCCTTGTAGCTCTCCTGATTCTCAACTGCCACATGCGGGTGTGGGACAAGCATGTTTCATGTTTTCTCCTTCCTATCCGTCTAGACATGTCTTTTTCTTCATATCCTCAGTTACAAGACTTCTATTCAGCTAGACTGGTTGATCCTTCTATAATTTAGTCATAATTTAATGTGGTCATGGGAGGAGGCATCTTGACTGGAACCTTATCTTTATTTGGAACTTCGTATAGCTTTGTTCATGACATCACAAGTTAAGACACTAATATAAATTCTCCTGGATGTATTTGACATACCTGTGTCTGTATTTGTACCTGCTATATACAAACTGGCAAAATGAAAATTTTACTTCTAAGTCCTTTCAATGGACATAGAAGTAAATTTTCTTAGCAGCTATATGAATTGCAGTGATCTCATTGTATTTCATCAACAAAGGTGGTTTTAAGTATATTTTTATTACTATTATTGCAATATAATAATTAGGCCAACCATAATTTTAGGGTTGTCTGCTGCTTTTCAATCTTATTTTGATCCTGTCCCTTGATACCTATCATAGCTTCTCTAAAGCTTCTTTTATTAGCTTTGTTTTCTAATATTTCCCCTATCCCCCATTATCTATTGAAAGACATGCTCTCTGAAATGTTTTTATGTATTAAAGACTGTAATGTAGACCTTGGATTGTAATAGGATTTAAAATTAGAAAATGTGTTTTATATAATACTTCATCCGTACCCTCTAGGGATGTAACATCTCATAACCCGTAAAAATGGAGACCAACTCATTTGTGAGAATAACACCCTTGCTCCTTCTCTCATCTTGGAGTGTGTAATTTGGCATATTATCCCCATTACAATAAAGGCTGTTTCTCCTTTTTCTCTTATCATATACAAATCTGTCTGGACCATTTTTACTTATCCTAAAACATTTTCATTTATTAATTTCTTTTATTTATTTTCCCTTTTATGGTATAGTTATGGCATTATATTATATTCTTCATCTTAATTATGTGAGTGTCTCGATTTGATCATGTGTGACTTTTTTCAGTATATTAAAATAGATGTTACAAAATATTTGTTAGAAAAGGGAGCACCAGGTTTGATACAGATGAGGTCCAATGGCTGGGCTTCCCTTACTTCTCTCTTCCTTCGAGTTAAATATTTGTAGGTTTCAATGTTGGTTCCTTCAAGGGATCATGCTGCACTTGAGAGAGAGAGAAGCTGGTGTCTGGATCAAAAGTGAGGAGTGACCTGACCTGGAATACTCAGTGTATTCCCCTACGGATTGAAAATGGGTTTGGGTTTTAGTTTCGGTAGAGAATTCCTTGAGTGGAAGATATTTGTTCTCCGCTTCTGGGCAATCTCCAAAGGGGAGATGGCTATATGATATGAATGGAGAGGCTAGACATTAGATGCTTCAGCTTAGAAGCACTGTCAAGTTTCTGTGCTTAAGCCTGATATGAAGGGAATAGAGGAACTTGTGTTTGGATGAAGTAGGCTGATCATGAGCAAGGACCATGATGGACTGAAGACCAGAGGCCCATCATTACATTTTCTGGACTGAATAGTCCTTCTGTACCCTGCATATTCTCAAAGGGAGTGGGAGTCTCCTAAAACACTCTAGAGATTGAATTTTCTATTGATTGTAACAGATAGGGCTACATTAAATTTATTTGATTTCAAAAAAAAGAAAAAAAAAGAAAAAAAAGGAAAAAGTTACTAGCCCTGAAGTGCATTGGTAAAAATTCATACCAATTGCGCTTAAATTTGACAATGTTATTTTAGACATATTCTCATCAGAGAAACATTGAGAAACCTTTCGTGAGACACAACTATTGGCATGGCTCTATAACTGCATATTCCAAAGCAGTTGTAGCTTCTGGTTGACCTTCTGTCCCGTTTCTCCGGCACTTCTGGAATGAACATATTTTTATCTTTAATTCGCCTCACCCACTAGCATCCCTGTGTGAAGGCTTCAGGGAATAAGTCAATGTAAGGATCTACTTTACAGAAAGAGTCACATCTTGCTCCAGGTCATATGGTGCAGAGGGTGTGGTAATATTTCAGTTTAAAAAAAAAAAGAGCTTCCAATTATCAAACCCCAGTGCTTTTGTAAAACTAGTGTTTGTAGGAAAGTAGACTGAATTCATCAGGGTCAGACAGCAGTTGGAGTAAATCACCAGGGAAGACCATGAGTGACAGGGAGAAGCTATTTGGATGCATACACTTGAGAAATGAGAAAACAGATCTTTGAGCTGTGCTTACAAACAGAGCTCTCTGGACATATTGCTTAAGACTGATTAGATAGTGAATTAAAACGCCTGCATTCGTATTTCCCCTTGAATGCCTGTTGCACAATGAATGCTTTTGAGGAGAGATCTATATGGCTTATTTTCTACTCAACTGAATGCTCTGGAGCTCAAGACAAGATATTTGAGTTGTGTGGTTTCATTGTGTGAGTCGTCACAAAATGAGGTGGGGAAGAAATATTGCTCTTTAAAAGTCAGCGAACCGTGGGGATTTTACGTGGAATTGTAAATAGTTCAAACTAGTCAAGGAAAAAATGGCAGATGGACAACCGAAGAGGGTTCAGGCAATACTCAAAAGACATGGGCATTGATTTGAAAGGGCTTTCCTTTCAAAAAAGCCTAGACTTTGGAGACTTCAATAGACGGTCAAGAAAATATCCATGTTATTGCTCGGGCTTTTGGCTGAATACCTTTTCCACATCCATCCTCAAGACAAGTTTATAGCAAGCTCCACACAGCACATAAACTACTTTGAAAAGACCCCAAATGGTTAAATTTCATCAAACAATTGGTTACATTGAAAACTACTCATTAGCATCCTGTCACCAAGCGGAGCATAGGCTAACTGAAGTTGCTTGTTTTCAAACACCTGTTTGAAAATGTACCATGCACAAACCAACTCAAATAGAAGAGAATTTTTGTTTTTAGAAATAAAATATTAGACATCTTTTAAAACCAATTAGTAATTTCCAAAGCATTTTATGTCCCTTCAGAGAGGACATAATTCTGAGTATCTTTTAGTATCTGTTGTGCAACTATTGCAAGAGGAAATCATGGCCTTTATAAAATCTATATTCTACCTGACCTCTCAGCAGCATTTGACCCTGTTGGCAGCCCTGTTTTGCAACTCTATTTGCCATTGTTTATTGACCTGCTGGCTTCCCACTTTAGCTCTATGACTATTTTTAATCAGATTCATTTGTAGGTTCATTGCTCCTGGCATCCCAGAAATGCTCATTTATTCCCCTCAGTTCTATTTTAGGCTTCTTTTCCCTTCACATTTTATACAATCTCTCTGGGCAATCTCATCCTCCACTGGCCTTCAATTTTCCTCTATACTTGTGCTGTCTACACTATAGTAGATACTAGCCAAGTGTGGCTATTTAAATCTAAATCAAAAGAAATAAAATTTTTAAAAATCAGTCATATTAGCTATATTTTCAGTGCTCAATAGCCACATGTGGCCATGGCCAGTATTAATATAGATTTCTATCATCACAGAGTTCTATTAACAAATGTTACTTTGTATGCTAATGAGTCTCAGATAGATCTCTAGAACAGACATCTGTTTGGGGTCTCAGATCCATAAGAGCCTACTGAACATCTCCATTTGGATGTTCCATCAGCCTCACAGACAAATAATTGATACCAATGTAAGGAACCTCGTGTTTATTCTTTATTAAGGAGAGAGCTATCAAGAATTTTGACTTTCCAGATGATTAATTTTAGTATTGATAGTTCTTTAAAATAAAGATGACTCACAGTTGTCATGTGTGACATTTAACAGTTTCTAAGTTGAATCATCCCTTTTAGTGACCCTGTAACTGGCACCCGTTCCCTCCATTACCCCTGACCCCAAATAAATTTCACATACTGAATGAAGAATGAGGCTAACAAAGCAATCTTTGTGATAAGAATTCCACAGATTGCTTAATTGACACTTCCAAATCTCTCATTTATTTGGATTTCTAAATCAACGGAATTAGACTACAAATTAATTCATTAGTACAAACAATAGAAAACGAGGTCAAGATTATTAGAGGAAGAATAGACAAGGAGATGAATTGATCCACAGTCAAATATACAGGGTGATCCCTGAAACTCAGTAAAAGTAGGTCAACTTTTCCCCTCTCTCTTAATTACATGCCTACAAGCTTTTTGCTGTCAGGTCTAGAAATCTTGGAGCTTATTTCTACACATTGCAATTATGTTTCCATATCTGATCGCATCCAATTTTGAAATGAAATAAACAGTAGGAACTAGCCACATTAGCAAGTGGAGCCACCAAATTACATTCATTAAAGCATTGTTCAATTATGGAGTACAATCCTCCAGTGACCCCAAGAAAGCAAAAATTCAGTTTACAATTAAGGATCTGTGATATTCAATAAATATATTTATTATTTTAGAAAGAATGCATTATTTCCCCTTCTATCAAGGGGAATCTAGATCTGAAGAGGGCTTGGATAAAGAATAATTACACTTTTATGAAAAGAAGCCGAATTCACCTTGATCCAAATCAGGTCAGTTATTATCCACCCTAATGCAGTATAATGATCTTTTGGATTTATAATTTGAAACCTTCAGGAGAGTCTCAGTGTCATTCTAAAGTAACAGCAAGATAGCAAGCAATGCTTCCAGTTTAATCTTCCACAGCATATGGCACGATTCTATACAAAGTTACTAATATTCTGTTATTATAGTCATTTTTCATACCTTTAAAAAATTCCCTCCTCTCTAGACAAATATATAGCTCCCTTTGTCAATCTTAGCTGATCTTCTCACCTTTGAATACATTGTTCTTCACAACTCTGAAGCAAACTACCTCTTATCAGGCAGGCAAAACATCTGTCTCCACCCAAAGTTTTCTTTTCAAATTCCTTTTGTCAACAAAACCTTTTTCAGAACTGCCAAGAGTAAACAAGGACGGATGATTTCAGCTCAATAAGTAAAATGGTCAAAAGGAACACTGTTACTCTTGTTTATCCTGTGTTTGCCCATTGACTATCTCATGCCACATATACACTTGATATTTTATTGAATTACAGAGTAAAATTACACAGCACACAGTCTACATGGCAGTGAAAACGAGACATATATACACAGACAGAAAGACAGAGGGACAAAGAGGAAGGGAGAAAGGAGAGACAGAAAGAGATAAATGAGGCAGTATTACATAATAGAAACAACACAGACTTTCATATTTATTATATGTCCTTGAACCAAATATTTAATCTTGTGAGCCTCAGTTTCCTCATCTGTAAGATGAGAATCAGAATATATATCTCATAGTGTTTTTGAGGATTAAATAAGATAAAGCTCTAAATTATCTAATATAGCACCTGCCATAGAGTAACCGTTCAATAAACAATTGCAGTCATTCTATTAATTACCAAGTAGTCTCATAGACCTATTAAACATAATGACATACATAAATAGTGTAAGCACTATTATGTATATGTTATACACATTTGAGTTATAAAACATATTGGGCATTACACAGAGTATAGATATTGAGCAGATGTGAAATATGGAATGATTGAAAGAGTGCCTGGTTTGGAATCAGGAAATCAGTGTTTGAGTCTTAACTCTGAATGTTAATAGCTGTATGAGCTTGGGAGAGTCACTTAATCTTTGGTACTGGAGTTTCCATGTCTGCAAAACAGGGACCACATCACTACCCTAGCTAGACATTGAGTGTGCTAATACGTGCAAATGAGCTGTTGTTTGTAAAGCTCTTTATGTTTGTATAAAACATGAGGTTTGAATCATTTGCCTTTGGAGAAACAGTTCCCGAGGCAGGCTTTCTCTGTGTCTGGATGAAAATTCTTGTGTAGGACTCTTTTCTCCCAAATGGCCTTTATTTTTGATGACTTTTATTTAATTACATGGCAGAGAGGTCAAAGTGTTTCTTGTTCCCAGGAACTTGAGCATGAAATGACTCAACATCCTAAATTGTGAAATCCTAAGTGTCTCAGTCCAGGAAGTAACATTTTTCCTCCCCTTTTCCTTCCCCTTCCTTTAATTGTTTTATTGTTTAAAATCATCATATTTTTTAAAAAAAATTTTAGGGTGACATTGGTTAACGAAATCCAATAACTTTCAGGTGTACATTTTAACAGGAAGGCATATATATATATATTTACACTGTGTGTTCGTCTCTCATAGTTAGATTTCTTTCTGTCACCACATATTTGACCCCCTTTACCTCATCTACCTCCCCCCTCCCCACCACCCCCTACACTCTGGTAACCACTAATCTATAGTCCAAGTCCATGAGTCTCTGTTTGTTTGTCCTGATCATTTGCTGCTTTTAGGTTTATATCCCACATATAAGTGATATCATGTGATTTTCAACTTTTTCTGTCTGGCTTATTTCGCTTAGCATGATTATCTCGAGGTCCATCCATGTTGTCGCAAATGGCAGTATTTCATTTCTTATGGCTAAGTAATAGTCCATTGTATATATGTATCACAGCTTCTTTAGCCAATCAACTATCGTAGGACACTTCAGTTGCTTCCATGTCCTGACCACTGTGAATAATGCTGCTATGAACATCGGTGTGCAAATATCTTTTCAGATATGGGTTTTCAAGTCTTTGGGGTAAATACCCAGTAGTGGGATTGCTGGATCATGTGGTAGATCAAATCTTAGTGTTTTGAGGAACCTCCATACTGTTTTCCATAGTGGCTGTACCAATTTGCAGTCCCACCAGCAGTGCCAAATGGCTTTTTATGTTGCTTCTGGAACCTGGGCCAGTCTTAGATTTAGAGTCTGACAATAGCCTCTAGCCTCATGTGCATTACACTTCCCCATTCTGTTTCTTGAGAGGCAACTGCCACAGTTGTAGGCTGTGTCTAGGCATATCTCACTCAGCAATCAGGGAAAGGACCCATCCAGGCATGAGATATGGAGATGAGAAGGTAGTGGTGCACACCTCTTGGTGACTCTCACAGGCAACTGGGCTGAAAACACCAATTTTCAGGGATCGCAGACACAATCTTGAAATTATGTTCTGATCATCTTCATTTAGCAACAAATACCTAGTACATAGTAGGTGACCAGTAAATATGTGTTGAAAACTTCCAGGCAATCTCAAGGTTTGCCACCCAATACATCTAATGACTTAGAGTCAATTGACTCTCCATTCAGTTACTACACACAGCATTTAATGGAGTTTGTGCCTCATTCCTGGGAAAACGACTTGTCTCACTTGTCCTCCCGCCATCTCAAGACAGCCTTTCTTTGTGTTCTCGTGTCACCTCACTTTCAAAACTCCAGTGCAATCAGGTAGGAAACATCTTCTGGATTTTTCTGGCCCTGACAACTTTCAGTTGCTGATTGGGTTGCCATTTTGAATTGCTAAATGTCCTTCTAATTCTCATTTCATGCCCAGCACTTTGTCTCTTGTCGGTTCTCCAGGACTGTCAGAACCTATTTACTAACCTCGCCTATCTCCTCCTTCAGAACTCTTCAGCCAGGCTCTCTTCCTGTTCTGTATTCCGTTCACTGCTCAACCACCCTCACAGGCCTCAGCTGCAACTGAAGAGTCCATGAGAAACAGGGAACTCAGCTCCATGACGCATACATTTTGAAGAGAAATATCCACTCTCTTTTGAATCAGTGAAGTTTCAAATACCAGAAGTCTGTTTCCAAAACATTACAAATGGACTTCTTTTAAACAAAATCTCTGTGTAACTTCAAGCCATACAAGTCACATTTGGATAGATCTGCTTAGGGGAATGGGGTGATCGACTGCCAGTCACTAACATATATATTTGGTTATAAAAAAAAATGCTTTTCAGATCAAGTAGATATGAAAATATATCATCCGATACAATTTTGGATCCTCTCCTTTTCTGTTGAAGATTTTGGACTGAAAATATTACAGATGTGTATTAATGGCCAAAAAATATATATAATGATTTCCTAAGTGTTAATAAAGTTTTCCCTTGGAAAAAAATAGATTTTTTGAAATAGCAACTGGCAGTTTCGGGATAGAATAATGTATTCAGTAAATAAATTTCAAACCGCCCAACTAAGCACTCCTATAGTCTATTCAGATCAATATTTGATGAGAATATATCAAAGCAAACTTATTGCTATGAGGAGCCACTGCTGTCTTTTGATTGAAGTTAATGAAGCAGACATATTAGTGTAAAGCACTTGCTGGATGCATTTGAAATTTGTCCTAACCACCACTAGTGCTGCTAATGGAAGACGGTAATTACTGTCCACATAATTCTGAAATAATTAGGAAAATGGGCACTTTTCAGAATCATTCTATTAAAATGCAGGCCCAATAACAGAAAAAGTTTCTAGACATGTGCTGGCTTGAATCAGTGAAGATAAAAGTGACACAGTGCCTTTTCACTTTACAATTGAAATCTCTCTGCTACGGCATGCTGTAAAGCTTTAGAAGCACAAGGAAGTCGGAAACCTTGTCAATGACAAGGCATAGTGAAGAGCGCAGGAAGTAAAGTGTGGTAATGACAGAATTCCTCATATCTTCATTACAGTTAAAGGCACTGTAGCCATTCTGTAGCTTGAGCCTCCTCTTGCTTCTCTTGCCTGGAAAAGAAGACACTTGATTTGGATGGGTCTCTTGGATGCTTCCCTGAAGGCATATATAGATTACAGTGCTGACAAGGACTTACTAGGACTGGAGATGTTCAGAGCATTCAGCTTCGTCTCTGAATAAATCAGGGTGGAACTGGCAGTGCCAGACAGGTGTTCCCCGCTCCCAGCATCAGGCCTAGACCCTGCGGATTTGCAGTTGGTGCACTCTCCCAACTGCATCGTAAGAGAATGTTAAATGCGGTGAATGTGAAAGAAAAGACAAATGGTTCCTGGAAGCGCATCGTCAGTTGTGAGACAGGGCTCCCTCCCATAAAAAAAGGAGATGCTTAAAGAAAGGGAAATTGGGACAGCATTAATAAAGAGGAGACAAACTGATAAGCAAACATGGTCTCTGCAGACCAGGGCATGTGCATACTTTCTCAGTCAATTTAAAACGTCTTGAAACTAATTTGTAATTGCAGCTTGTCTGAGCTGAAAAAAAAAAAAAAAGAAGAGGAGGAGGAAGAAAAACCTCACAAAAGATGGGCCAGCCCAGAATATGTAGGGGAAAGCAGTCTCTCTGACGTGAGATGGCTGCTTGAGAAATACTGCAGGCATCCAATAAACATGCACAACTAGTAAGGATTCAGAAAAGCTCCAGCACAGATTTCCTGAAATGAGGGGGTAAATCATGCAGTAATCTTCACAACCCCTCTCATGATCCTTTTCTGTGCAGAGAGCTCTGTCATCCATTTTATCTCAATCCTCTGCATGGCCACCTAGTGAGGAAGGGATAGTGGAGAATTAACATCCCCATTCTAGAGATGAAGAAAGTGTGGTTCAGTGAAACAGGATGACTTGTCTGTGGGTAGACCTTCTGACTCCCAGCCCAGTGCTCTTCCCACTGCAACACTCGGTGGCCTCTGTGCTCTGTGTGGCTATGGCCCACACTGCTATTCTTGTCAACTTGGGTCAGGGGAAGCTGTGTCTCGGGGTGAGCCCTGCCACTCATCCCCAGTCGCCAGCAAACCTCTGACATGTATCTACTATGTATTCTGCACCGGCTGGTGATTAGCATCTGCCACAAGAAAGCCTGTTCTCAGAAAAAAAACAAACGACAACAAGGAAAAAAAATATGTCACCAGAATAAGAAAAAAAAAAATCTATCATGAGACTAATGCTCTTAAAACATGCCACTTCCTTCCTATTATTGCCCCAGTGGTTCTTCAGGCCTTCCAGACGAAAGTCCAAACCTCTGAACCCGAATTCAAGCCCCTCTATATTTGATGCTTCTCCATACTTAACCAAAAAGGAACTCTTCTGTCCAGCCAAGCTGACCTCTTCTTCAGCACTTGAAACCACATTTATTTTTAATACTATGCTTTCTGCTATGCTAGTCCCTCCATTTGATAGGGCCTCCTTTCTCTTATCTCTGACTAAATCTTGCCCACGTGTGTCGGTGCAGAGTCAAGTCCCTCAGGCCCCACGTGCAGCCACCACTGCAGGTTTAGTATGTGGATTATAGGCCCATTCAGTGTGTATTTCATGCGTCGGATCCGAAGAGATTGCTGCCCACAGCAGTCATAACTGATCTGATTGCAAGTGACAGAAATTCAACTTGATCTAGCTAAGGCAAAAGTGGAATTTACCGGAAAGCTATTGAGGAATGTAATATACCATGAAAAGGTGGAAAGATCAAGGGCAGCTGGGCCTTAGGGACATTTAGACTCACAGGCTCAAAAGCTGTCAGTACTCTGTTCCTCTCTCATCTTTGCTTCCCTTGGCATGGCACCTTCTTTGTTTCAGCTGCTTGTGCATTCTGGGAAACATGGTAACTAGCAGTTTCTGTGCTGCACATCTCATAGACTTCCACCAGAAGAGGATTTACACTGTCTCCTCAATTTTATTTTAGATTATTCTAGAGTATTCTGACTGGCCTTCTTGCTTCAGACACCTATCTCCAGATAAATCTGGTATGGCAAAATCACTTCATGTAGACCCTGCCACAGAGGACCCTGGGGTGTGTGTCATCTCCAGAGGAGACAAGAAGTCACTGTGACAGAGGCAGCCATCCTGGTTAGTGTCTGCTACATTGACCTGTGGCCTCTCATGAATTGCTACTTCATGCATGTATTCCGTCTCCTTTCCCAAACAAGTTCGGCAGCTCTTTGACGGCTGAGGCTAGGACCACATATCATCATTGCAGATCAGCGGTCCCCAACCCCTGGGCCATGGACCAGTACCAGTCCGTGGCCTGTTAGGGACTGGGCTGCACAGCAGGAGGTGAGCGAGTGAAGCTTCATCTGGATTTGCAGCTGCTCCCCAGCACCAGCATCACTGCTTCAGCTCCACCTGAGATCATCAGGCATTAGATTCTCATAGGAGTGTCTCTTCTCTGACAAGCCCACACCAGCTGTGATAGGTAGATACTTGTTATCCACCCTGACTCTTGCCACAAACTACTCACAGTTCCCTAAATCCACCATGCCATTTCTCACCTCTGTGCCTTCACAAGTGCTCTTTCCTGCATCCAGAATATCTTTCCAATTCTCCCAGTGACAGAAAAGCCCATTCAGCCTCTAAGACTCAGTTCAATGTTACCACTTCCGGAAAGCATTTTCTGGCCACGTCCCTTGGTCCCTTCATCCCAAGGCTGGATGAAGTGCCCATCCTCTGTGCTCCCATAGTATCCTTCATGTCACTTACTGCTTATCACTCTGCAGTACAATCACTTACTTGTTGGTATCCTGTACTAAGTGAGTGATTCTCCAAGTGTGGCCCCGGGACCAACATTATTATCTGAGAACTTATCAGAAATGCATATTCTTAGGCCTTACTCCAGATGTAATGAATCAGAGACTCTAGGGGTACACTTAGCAGTCTGCATTTTAAGGAGCTGTCCAAGTAATTCTGATGCATGCTCAAGTTGAGAACCACTGACACAGGCACTCCTAGTGGTCTACATGACCTCATAGTAAGCGCTTGGTGAAGTTTTGATGAATGAGTTAATGAATCAATATTTCCTTCTCCATGTGAGGATGGGGGCTGTGTTGTTTCTTCATGCTTGCTTTTCAGGCACTATTCACAGGATTACTAATTTCCATTCATCATTAGACCATCTATTTGTCTATTCATTCATTAGACTATCCGGACTTCTTGAGATTCCAGAGTTGAATTCATACTGCTTCCCACAACAATGAGGTGCATAGCTCTCCCAACCAGCAGTATTTTGGTAGCCTTCTTCCATGGCTATAGGCCATAACTTTATAAATGCGCTCTCTTCTATTGATATCTTTTCAGAAGAAACAAGAATTCCAAAGAAAACCATGTTCTTGCAGCTGCTGATATCCTTTGAGCTTTGCCTGACTTAAAAAAAAAAATACCCTCACTTAAGCCTGAATGCCTCCAAGTCATCTTTACTGATAAACCCCGGGCTTAAGTTGTAAACAAATTAAAGACTGAAAACTTTTGTTTGGCACATTCTTTCAAGAACTTTATTGCTGTCTGCGAGCTGCTTGGTTCCTTTCAGAGGGAGCAATGCTCTGTGTGCTGGGCTGAGCAGGGCTGTCCTGCACCTTGGCAAAGTGGAGTGGGAGTGTGTGTGAGAGACTGAGCTGTCTGAATAGCCCAATGTTATGCTTTCGGCAAGCTTTTTTAGAACAAAGTCTCTGTTTTTATTGCTCTCCCTGCCAGTGATCACGACTGGTTTCTTTCAGTGGGACGTTCCATGCATTTGCACTGAGTGCCAAAGCAGTGCATCCCCTGAGCACTCCCAGCTCCTCACACAGCCCTGAAATGAGGCCATTCTCTAGGCCACCCTCTCTCCCATTTTGCGTGCGTGTGCACACACATGGACAGATTCTGATAATCCTTTCCTGCATCCCAAAGAAGACGGTGAATATAAAACCCCCAAGAACAAATGTATTCTTTATTATACCAACTTATTACTTAAAAAAAAATATATAAGTAATTAGTTTCTGGAAATTTGTTTTGCATTGTAATGTCCAAAATTTATGCCCCCTCCCAAAAAAAAACCTGACTTAAGGGAATGAACTGGTTAAAGCTTGGAGGGTAAGGTTAAACCCATAAAGGATCAAAGCATGAATTATGTAGAGAGGTTTTATGCAAGTGATATAAGACTGAATTATGTAAAGCAATTCCCAAATGCCAGTCTGGTTGTATTATAATACCAGGAGATTCGTATTAAACATGCAGATTTACCTTTAGTGCCTCATTCAGGAGGTAGTCCAGGAAATAGTTAATTTTAACCATTGCCCAAGGTAATTATGTTGTGTAACTACTGTTGGGTATTACTAGATTAGATGATATTCAACTTTCCTTCCAATGCAGAGTCTATAATGTTCTGAATTATCACACACTTTGTGATATTCCCTCTCTCTCTCTCATGCATGCACACACACTTTAATTCAAATAAGGGAGGTAATAGCAGCTTCAACATTATAGCGAGAGTCAGAAAACCTGGGTTATAGTCCCATCTCTGCCACACACCAGCTCTATTGCTTTGGATAAGCCATCAGCCTCCTCTTACCTTCAGTTTCCTCATACACAAAACAAATAGTCTATACTACAAGATCATATAGTGTGCTGGTAAAAAGAAAAAAAGAAGAAGGCTTGATTTGTAGTGTTTGTGGCATTTGCCATTTTCCATGGTGTAAATAATCTGACCTACCATGGCCACTTTCAAGCTAGCAACATGATGTCACTAAAGACGGAGTTGGGAAGAGATGGACACAATCTGCTCTTGCAAGTAGATATGAACTGCCTCCAGCCCCAAACTGACTATTTCGACTTTCAATTTCTATATTCTATTTCATGCAAGTAATGAATTAATAATGGTAACACCTTTTTTTAAACAAAAGAAAGTCAGTTGTCGGTGCTGTGGAGAGAGCCTGAGCTTTGTAGTTGGATAGACTTTTAAATTTCAGCTCTACCATTTAGAGCTATGTGACCTCAAACAAGATAATTAACTTATAGGTCCTGGTTTCCTCATCTGTAAAACAAATAAACAAAACATTCCTTTTTACTGAGGAGTAATGAATTAATGTATGTAGAGTGCCTAGCATAGTGTCAGGTATCTGTAACATGCGAATAAAATTAGAAACAATAAAACAAAGCAATAGCAGTCATAGCATTAGAAACACCAGCACTAGGCTGAATAATATTCCATTGTATGCATATATCATATTCTCTTTATCTATGGATGGACCTGGAAAACTTTATGTCAAGTGAAGTAAGTGACAGAAGGACAAATACTGCATGATTCCACTTGTATGAGATATCTAAAAATAGTCAGACACATAGAAGCACAGAATAGAATGGTGGTTGCCAGGGGCTGGAGGGAGGGGAAAATGAGGAATTGATGTCCAATGGGTATAAAGTTACAGTTATACAAGATTAAGTTCTAAACATCTGCTGTATAATATTTTGTACAACAATACTGCATTACACACTTAAAAACTTGTTAAGAGAGTGGATCTTATGCTAAGTGTTCTTGACTCTAAAAGGGAGTTAGGAAGCACATGAAATCTTTTGGAGGTGGTGGATACGTTTATCACCTTATTTATGGTGACAGTATCACAGGTGTATGCATATGTCCAAACTCTTCAAAATGTACACATTAATTATGATAACTTTTATATATTAATTATACCCCAACAGTTTTTATTTTCCAAAAACTAAAAATAAAAAAATAAAAAAAACCCACCAGCACTAGGCAGGAAAAAACATCCAAAAAGAAAATAGAAAAGAGAGCTCACAATAAAACTCGAGGTTAACGATAACAGTTACTGTTTTATTGAGAGCTTGCCATGTTTTTAGGCACAGTGCTAAGAGCTTTATGTGGGTTATCTGATTTTAAAGGCACAGAAAGCTACAAGTGTTATAAACTAAACCGTCACTTTTAAAAAGTAATTTAAATGTCTTAAAAGCTAGTTTCAGATATGAGCTTCTACAAAGGACAATTTTCAGGAGGATGAATCTAGAGAAGAACAGGGATAGGAAACAAACTGACACAGTCCCAAGCTTTGTGCTTTGTATTCAAACCAATTCATTTGTAAAGTCATTCAGTAGACATCCATTATATGCAAGATACTGAACAGGGAAGGCACTGGGTAGAGGAAGGGATGCAAATTTGAATAATACAGGGCTTCTGTATTAGTGAGAGAGACAGACTCAAGCATAAATCACATTGATTTAAGGCCGACTCAAACAAATTCTTCTCATGGCCCCTTAGATTGGCTGGATCTGGAACCATTCACCTGGGCCTCTTGTTCCCAGTCTTTTGTTCTAAACACAGTGCACTCTCGTTATAAACTACGTGAGGCATGTTTCAATGGGTGTGTAGAAAAAAACATCAGGGATTGAAACCCTACTCCTATCTTATTTACCAGCTGTAGCAGCCTGGGCAAATTCAACCAGCACCTTTTACTTGCAGATTTTGTTTTATACTTGGGGCTCAATAAATATTAGTCTTTTGGTAACTTAATTAAGTAATTTGATACTGGGTCCTGTAATAAACAAATCTCAAAATATATGATGACTCAAACTTAATAGAAGTCATTCTCTTTCACTTGCTGATTCAGGAACCTAGGATCCTTCCATATCATGGATCTATCATCTTCAATAAATTCCTTTCAAGGTCAGTAGAGTCTGGTGTTTCAACTAGCAGAGAAAGAACCCAGAGAACCCACTGTGGAAGATTTTATGGACCAGTCTTAGAAGGAATGCCTATGACTTTCTCTCAGTCCATTGACTAGAACTCAGGTATATCACTACACTTCGCTGCAAGCAGGAAAATGTAGAAATAATAAGAAATGTTTTGGTGACTAGCTGGCCAGTCTCCGCCACAGAAACCAAGTAACTTTTCCTTATTCTATCCTGAAGATCTTACCCGACCTAACGCTATGTATTGTTAAGTCTGTGTATTTATTTTTCAATCAATATTATCAGTATCAGAAAATTTCTAGGTCCCATAGTTTAATATTTGGATACAAGTTTGCAGGAGAGAGGATTTGAAGAAAACTCTCTGTCTTGCTTTTGCTCTTGGTGATTTTCCAACACTTTGTTTCTGTCTTATCCGCTGTTCATCAGTGTCTATCCCATGGTACTCCTGTTTTCATGGTTTATTGTGTGGAACTGAAGTGATAATAATAAAACAAAACTTGAGAAACATGCTAGGCACCAAGAGTCAGAAACAAGTCATGAACCAATACTAAGTTGATAGAAGTGCAAAGAGGGAAAAAGCCTAGCTAGACAGACAAAAATTAAGAATATGCAAGTACTGAGGTTGGAGATAACCAGGTGCAATATCTCACAACATAATTAGAGATCAGGACATTTGAAGAAACTACCCAATATCTCAGAGGCAGAGCCAAGATAGAGTGTTATTTTTATAATGCAAAAGCAAACCACATGAGAAGAAGAATTAGTAGATATGGGAGTATTCAGTCTCAGTGGGGGCATTCTCACAGAGCTTTATATTTTATTCATATGAATAATCACAATTTGTAATCAAGTATTTATTTTTTGATTATTTATTTACTACATATTTTTCCAACTAGATTGAATATGGTATGAGAAAGAACTTTATATTCATCAATGCTGATCACAGTGCTAGATGCAGTAGTAACTACTCAAATTTTTTTTGGATGGTTGATTGGATGGATGGATGAATGAAAGGCTGAATGGATGGTTATATTATTATCTTTGTTTGACCAAATAATGAGTGACCTCCTAGAAAATATCCCCCAATCTTAACATTTTTTTCCTACTTATAACTGCTTTTTCCCTTGTCTCCAGTCCAATTTTCCTCTGCTATTTTTTCTTATATCTGATAACTTCTATTTAG
Source organism: Pteropus alecto (assembly GCF_000325575.1). Taxonomy (NCBI): domain Eukaryota; kingdom Metazoa; phylum Chordata; class Mammalia; order Chiroptera; family Pteropodidae; genus Pteropus; species Pteropus alecto. Next base: position 236,213 of record NW_006436278.1, read on the forward strand.
TCCCTTTCATAGGCTTCTGTTTCTCTGCTCATCTCCTAAGAGTTCTTCTCTTAGACCACTATTCTTTTGCTCTATATACTTCTCAAGGTAGTTTCTCCCAAATCAATCAGCTCTTTGTTGATGGCTCTGATAACTCCATATAGCTAGCCAAGACCTTGCCTTTAAATTTCAGATGATATGAATTGCTGGACATCTTCATTTTGAAGCTCAAATCATAACTAGAACCAAACTCATCAGATTTTCTTGCAAACCTGCTTCTGTTTCTGTGTTTTTCACCTGTGTTTTTATATGTGGAAGTGTGTTGCCCACCTGTGCAAATATCTGTCAGAGCAATCAGCACATTCTATTGAAATTCTGCCTCCTTCTATAAGCAGTTAACGACTTTTAGGACAGGGTCTATGTCTGATTTATTTTTATGCTCCCAAGACCTAGCATAATATATGACACAGAGCTGGTATTTGCTGAAGGGAGCTCATGCATGTATGGATATAATAATTACCCTTCTTGTTTCCTTAACTTGACCCTTTAAAGCTATATTCGATTTCTCCTTGTTGTGTGATTATGACATTCTGTCAACCACAAAATTCCATGTATTCCACCTCTAAAATGTCTCATAGACTTCTCCTTTCCAATCATTCTGCCCTTATACAGAGTGCTTCACCCAAAGTGTGTGGTTAACAGAATGTACATCAATCAGCCACTGACACAATAATATTGAGAAACAAACCACTCTAAAACTCAGGGGCATACAAAATTTAGCATTATGTCTTTCTTAAGCATTTGTGGATTGGCTATGGGTTGGATCCAAATCTACTCCATGTCTCCCATCTTTGAGCCAGCAGATACTCAAGGCATAGTCTTTACATGGGAATGGTAGAAGCAAATGAGGACAAGATCAAACACATAAACATTCAGAGCCTCTACTTGTGTCCCATCCACTAATATCCTATTTGCCAAGAAAGTGACATGGGGTGGGGAAGTACAGGCTTCTCATGGATGTGAGGGGAATAAAAGTGAATTTTTTTTCTTACCAGAAATTCAATCTATGCAAGATACAAATTGGAAACAGAGAAATATGCCAGGCTATCATTGTCATCCTTTGAGAGATGATGGTCATTTGGACCAGGAGGTGGTAGTAGAAATGTTAAGGATAAGTATGAACATATTTAGATCTGGAAGACTGTTTGGGAGCCATTTGATCCAGACTTAGGGCTTTATATTCCACCTAGATGCTTATGATTGCTAAATGTATGTCACAAGTTCTACTTTCTTTTCTGACTTCCAAACTCATAAACAAATGTCCCTTAATTATCTTCACTTGGATGTCTAATAGGTTTCTCTAATTATAATATCTCCAAAATCCAAGCCTGTACTTCCCTCAGTCTTTCCTATCTTGGTAAATAGCACCACTAGGTGCCAATTACTCCCATAAAAAATACCTATGAGTGATGTGTGATTTTCTTATCTCCTATATCAAATTTGTTTTTAATTCCTATAAGCATTACTTTTAAATTATATCCTAAATTTGTACATTTATCACTACTTAAAAATCAAATTAATTTGGGATGAGTAGAACAAAGAACATTGAGGCTGGAGTGTTATGTGGGTTATGCACATAGACATTGAAGTTACCTAGGTTAATGACAAGAGTTGAGGTAGAGAGCGGGAGAGTGAGCAAGAAGCTAAAATCTTCCCTGAACAAGTGGATTGACAAGGAAGTAACGAGGAATGATGGAGACAAGCAAGGAGAGTGATGTGGTTGAATGGCATGAACTTCAAAGCATCAAAGGTAGGAGAACAAATCACTGGGAATTCGCAATGAAGAACAAGGGAGGTGGCTACCCTGTCTCCTTTTTGAGGTGTCCAGAATATGAGAACAACAGCTGCAACAACAAAAATGACAAATAAAAATTGTATCTGCTTGATAGAGCTAAAAGAGCATTTAGGAAGATGAGACTGATAGAAAAAGGGCAGGAAATGATATTTCATTCCATGTAAATGATAGCTAAAAGAGCAGGGTGGGCATACTTATATTAGACAAAATCGACTTTACATCAAAAACTGTTACAAGAGATAAGGAATAACATTAAATAATGATAAAAGGTCAATTCACCAGGATACTATAACAAGGATTGGGGTTGGTTCATATAAGACAATGTAATAAGTAGCACAAGATAGGCAATAATGCTTTACCTGGGGCCTTGAAGTTCTGATGATGTATGAGGTTCAGATGTGTCCTCTGACAGTTTAGCTTCACCTCCTAGTGAAAGGATGGAATCAACATTAACTGAGATGGGGAAGGATGTGAAAGAAGTGGGAATAGGAAGAGGAATGGAAATTTTAATGGGAATTGAAATTTACTTTAGTACATATTTAGTGTGAGATGTCTGTCAGAAATATAATTGGGCATTTGTATGTATTAATCTGGAATTCAAGAGAAAGATGTGAGCTGGAGATATCAAATTGGGATGGGTTACAAAATAGATAGTAATCTATCTCATGAAACTGAATGATAGCACCTAGGGAGTTGGTGTATATAGAATACAATGTTTAAGGAGTTAGCATAGCATTCCAACATTTAGAGTTTGGAGAAAGTTTAAGGAAGCAACAAAAGAGACAAAGAATGAGTGGCCAGTGTGATAGAAAGGAAACTTAGGTGAGTGTGGGATCCTGGAAGACATGTGAAGAAATTATTTCAGGAGAAGAAGTTATCAGCTGTTTAAATTTTACTGTGAGTAGCAATAACATGTGGACAAAGAAATGACCATCAGATTAAACAATGATCATTGGCGGCTCTACCAATGGAAGTTTATGTGAAGCAGTAGAGAAAAAAATTCTCTTCAGAATAGATGAAGAAAGAATGAGAGCACAGAATTTGGAGATAGTGAGAATTAATAAATCTGAGGTTTTTAAAATTTTTATTAATTTATTTTTTAGGAAAGGCCAGTACTTGGAGTGGAAAGTGGAGTCAAATAAGGATTAGTTATTCTTTTATTCTTTTTTTAATATAAGAGAAATAAAAGCATGGTTGTATGCCGATTGGAAAGATCCAGTAAAGGGTGTGAAGTGATGATGATACAGGGCAGAAAAGAGAAGAGAAGCAAAGTCTTTGAATAAATGAGAAAGTTGGATATCTAATGCTCAATCAAGAAGCTCATCCTTGGAAACCAGAGGGAAAGCAGAGGGCAGAGGCCCAAATGTAAGTAGGTATGTAGATGTGTTTGTGGGATGTTTTGGAAATTATCTTCTGATTGCTTCAGTTTTTTCACTGAAGTAGAAATAAAGGTAAAAGATTAAGAGTGCATGTCAGAGAGGAGATGTTGGAGGAATGAGTAGAGAACAGACAATGTAAATGCTCATCTAGGAAAGTGGGAGAGGGTGTTAACTAAGGACACATAGTATGATTACTCAGCAGCATTAAGAGCTCACTGAGGTTTATAGTCATGATTTCAAAGTGAGACCACTTTGCATGGTTTGTGTCTTCATCTACGTTCAGCTATTTTGGAGAAGACAAGCAAATAATCCTTGCTGCTCCCTAAAATACTGAGCTGGATTTTTCTCCATCTGGTGGCTAAACTCAAAGTACTAGATCGCTCTGGAAAAACCTCAGAGCTGTGAACAAAAAAGTTATATTCTTTACCTTCTAAAATCAAAGAACTATGTTTCAGGAGACCAGATTATTCTAATCCTTATCAATATGGAAATGAGAGGAAGTTTGTTGAACAGCTTCCTAAAAGGAGAACAGGAAATATAATGTTGTCCTTTTCCTCTTCTCTAGGTGACCCCCCTCCTCAATACCAAATAATCCCCTTGACAATCTAGGGCTATTTCTGAACAGAGAGATTTGATTTGCAACCTGTCTGAAATTCACACCACGTCAGAAGTTACAAGTACACCTTGCACTGCCAGCTGAAGGATAAGGGCAGCATAGAGAAGACAGAGTAACCTAAGAAATCAAGACAGATCAAAGATTTTACTCGTTTATAGAGAAGTTGGCATGTAGGACTGCAGGAAGTAGCAGGGGCAGTAGCTGCTTTGCCAGATCCTTCCAAAAAGTCACCCAGTGGGATGAAAGGATTTCAACTAAAAGCTGTGGAGGGAAACACAAACTTGAGGTAGCAGTTGCACCTCTGTAGGATCATTGATATTAAAGGGCTGTGGAGGGAGTGCCTAGCAGGTGCCTATAAACCACTGATTGTTCCATACACAATTAACAGCTTTGGATGAGCTTTGTTTTATCCATCATTGATGGAGAACAAACTAAGTGATATAGTTATAAGCATCAATAGATGTGCCGCAGCTGCAACAGGATGTATAGAGCCCCCATCTGTTTCTACCAACTACCTCCCCTACTCCCACCCCACCCTTGCCCTGACCAGGACTTCCAGGAGATAGGAATCATTAGGAGTTGATTATGTTCCTCCAAAGTTCATCTGTTGAAGTCCTAACCCCTAGTACCTCAGAATGTGACCTTATTTGGAAATGGGGTCGCTGCAGGTCTAATCATTTTAAATGAGGTCATATTGGAGTGGGTTGGGTCCTTGATCTGATATGACTGGTGTTCTTATAAAAATGGAGATATTTGGACATAGACATATGCACAGAGAGAACACCATATGAAGAAGGCAGAGATCAGGGTGATACTTCCACAAGCCTAAGAATGACAAAGATTGCCAGCAAATAACCAGAAACTAGGGGAGAGGCGTGGAGCAAATTCTCCCAGACTTCAGAAAGAACAAAACTTGATGACACCTTGATCTCAGACTTCTATTTTCTAGAACTGTGAATCAATACATTTCTGTTGTTTAAGCCACCCAGTTTGAGGTACATTGTTATGGCAGCCTGAGCAAACTAATATAGGCACCTTTAATTTCTTTTAATCAAAGCAGAACCATAGGAAGATGGAGAAAATCCCTGCAAGAAGGGCAAGCCCTGAGATTGTGAACTTGACAGTGACTTGAATCTGATTGCATATTTATCCAAGAGAAACTAGATTCTAAACCAAAAGTATCTGAAGCATTACGATGTTGAACTGGAATGTAATAAAATGAGTTGTCTTCTCTGGGCACAGTGGGGTTCAAATCTAAGAACAGTATGTACAGTTTTATGAATAAATCAAACTTAACATTTTTCACTCTCAGAGCAAGGCTGGCTTCTGATAACTGTTTCTTTTATATAATACACTGCTCTGGATAGGCCTTTCAAGGGTGTGTGTATGTGTGTGTGTGTGTGTGTGTGTGTGTGTGTGTGTGTGGGGGAAGGCGGGTAGCTATGAACTGTCAGCCTATTTATGGCCAATTATATCAAACCATATTAGCCAAGTTTCAATCATTGACTATTTGAAGAACAACCAGTGATTTTTGTAATATTCTTTAAGTCTTGGTAAGTCCAGTTTAGCAAGACTTCAGCTGTTTTCTCAACTTAAGAACTATGGCATTCATATAGCTCAAAAGAAAGGTTAATACTCCATGCAAGGTTCAAACCTGCTTCATAATTCTCAGAAATTCATTGGGGCAGATCATAGATGCTTATGTCAACTGCATGAAAATCAAATATATCCGGTAGATGTTTTGTTTTTACACGATTATGTGAGCAAAATCCATTTTCCTTTAAAGTAGTAAAATTGGAACAAAATGCAAAATAGACATTTTCAGGCCTGAATGAGAAAAGAAGTTATGGAGGAATTATACTTTTAGCTGTCTTGCAATTCTGAAAATACCTTTATTAAATCCTGAGCACTCTAAAAAATAAATAAACAAACAAACAAACAAATAAATAAATAAATCTTAAGTACTCTAATATAATGACCCTAACCAGTCTTTAGGTGCATTTCAAATAATTCTCCATACATAGATGCTTCCTATATGCTGTTTTATAGACAGTCTTTCTAATTCATAATGACTATTTTTTGTATCTATATATAGAAACTGTTGAAAATTTGGGGTTTTTATTTGGGAAATTTTTGTACAAATTGAGCAGGAAATATATGACTTCGCAGTGTGTACATTTGCAGTAATAAAGTAACTATTTGATTATTGTAATGACTGAAAACTATACATGAATTACATTTGAAACATATTAGTGGTGTATAGTATTGCTGAGTGGAAAGAATCCTTTAGCTGAAGATAGTGTTCTAGTAGTGTTTGCTCTACCAGAAACTGGCTGTGAAACTTTAGCTCCTTTGTGTCTCATTTGCATCACTGATAAAACAAACAGATTGGGCTAGGTAAATTCCAAGTCTTCCAGTGCCAAAATTCTAAATTCATTCAACAAATATTTATTGTCTAATGGGCACAAGGCACTATGCTAGCAGGTACTGATTACACACCAGTGAATAAAACAGATAAAAATCCTTTCGTTTGTGCAAAGAAAACATTGCTGGTGTCCTCCTGAACTCCAATGTCTGTCCTGACCCTTCCATCTCTGTGTCCTGTACCATTTGAGTCATTTTCTTAGAGCAGGCAGGCTTATGAACAAGACCTTCTAATACTCCAAAACTTTCAAGTCTCTCTATCAATTGTGGAATAAGTTGCACATTCTTTAATTAGACATTCTCTACTCAATGTACCCTCGCCCAGTACCGTATTAACAATATCATTACTTCAGAAGAAGTATTGGGTAGTAGAGAAAGAACTGATGCAGGAATCCAAAGCCATACAGTTTTTTTGGCAGGGCATAAATATTCTCTGAACATCCATTTCCTCATTTGTAAAGTAAGAATGATAATAACCTAGCTTCATAGGACGATATGAAAGCAGTACATCACACTTGATAAAGACACGAAAGTACCTTGTAACTATTAAGGTGAAGTGGGCTAGTGGAAAGACTATGGATTCTGTAGCCGCTCAGAACTAGGTTGGAAATCTGGCTCAGCACTTCTTTAGCTTTGTGACTTTGAACAAGTTGATGTATCTGAACTCTTTATCTATAAAATCAGATAAAAAATGGCTATTCTGCATGGTTATTGTTGGTGCTAAATAAGACATTGTAAGGAAAATACTTGACAGTTAATGTGTAAATACATGATCATTGAATAGTTGTTATTATTAAGGCAGTTAGTAGTTAGTACTTATTTGAATTCTGCACAGACAATGAATTGTATAGATATCATGTTCCTATTGGTCAATAATTTTGTTCAAACTTTCCTCAAAAGAAATTGTGTGTGTGTGTGTGTGTGTGTGTGTGTGTGTGTGTGTGTGTGTTTAGAGGAAGGAGAGAACAAGAGAAAGGAGAAAGAGGAAAGCGGAAGAGAGAGAAGGGGGAAAGAAGATTATGAAAGATTCCAACTGGAACAAGGATGATTTACAATCCAAATTCTGAAGTTGGGCTCATCTTACAGGACCATTAAATAGTAGTAGATAGTCCACACTTAGAAATGCATAAGACTAAAAAGAGTAAGGAAATCGATTTAGCATTATTTAGTAGAATTGAAGATACATAAACTTTAAAACCTAACAAATGCACTCCTAGATATTTACCCTAGAGAAATTACTATGCATGTCCAAAATGAGGTGTGAACATAAATGCTAATTGCAGAAGTGTTTATAAAAGCAAAAAATTGGAAACAAGTTAAAAGTCCATCAATTGAAAGGTGAATAAAATAATTGTGATTTACTCAATAAATAGAATATATATGGCAATGAAAATGAATGAATTACATAGCTTACATATCAACATGATTTATTATTTTTAAAAACACAATGTCAAGTTAAAAAATTAGATGTATAGAAGAGTATTTGCAGCACAATATCATTTATTTAAGTTTAAAAACTCACAGAACAATACTACATAATGTTTTAAAGTATGTATGTATACGTGGCAAAACTATAAAGATACGAATAGGAATGTAATCATCAGATTCAGGATAGAGGCTAATTCTGGACAAGGTGTGTGTGTGTGGGAGGGGGTGAGGGGAGCGCAATCAGGATGAGGCACCCAGAGAGCTTCATATTTACAATGCTCTACTTCTTAAGCTAGATGGTATATATGTGGCCGCTTGTTACATTATTTTCTATACTTTGTATATATCTGAATTATTTTGTAACAAATAGTGAAAAGAGTGTAATAATAAAATAAGAGGAGAGGAGGGGAGAGATCTGGTTCTCCCATATTAACTGATCAGGAAGTCATGATGAATTGTGAGTGCTGATTACCCAGAAGAAAGCTAAGAGGAGTGATCATCATACCCAGAGTGATTATCGACACACTCACAATTAAATTAAAAAAAACATGAAAACTTGGCAGATGTTTGGCTCTCCCGTACTCATATCCAAGTATCTATCTAACATGCTCCTGGAGGCAGTTGGGTGAGGGAAGACAAGCACAGTATCAAATGAATGGGTGAGAACTATAAGCTTTGGAGGCAAACTGACCGGGCCATGAATTCCCTTTCTGCTACTCACCCATGGAAATGAGCTGTAAACCCAGGACTGGCTATATTGCCTTAGACAATTTTTAGTTTCAGCATCCTTACATGTAAAATGAAGATTATAATATCTCTATCTCTATCTATAATATCTAGCTCATAATATTTCAAGGAACATGCACACACATGCCTAGGAAATAATAGGTACTCAATGAATGTTAGTTTTCTTCCCTTTCTGTCCACTAAGAGATTTCTTATAGCCTGAATTCTCATAAGAGCGATTATTAAGTTTCATTGCAATCTACTTGAGAATCAGTTTGGAAAATCTTATTATTACAATGACCTGGAGCAGTTTTGATGTAATACAATTTTTCTCATTTTGGTATGTCTTTGTTCACCCTTACTTTTATTACCGTAAATTGCCCAAAAAGTAAATTAAATTTTTAAGACAGTTGAAACAAATTATCTGTCCATGTTCTCTCCTGACAAGTGTTGCTAAAGCGCATGTGGCGACCAAGGGCAGCACCATCTCCCCTTGCCACCAAGATGACACTCTTGTTGCAGAATGAACTTTGAGCACCTAAGCTCTCAGCACATATATTTTCTCAGCATCATATTTCTCTGGATTCTCGTTACAGAACAAGCTGAGATCTCTATAGTGAGCCCTTTGAAAATAGAGAGAGGCCAGGAATTGTGGGCCCATCTCTATGAGGAAGGACACAGTTTTGATTATAGCACCTGAGGAAAGTGATTAGCAATTCAAATTCAAGGACGAATGGGAATCAAAGAGCTCAAAAAGCCACCAACCTCTCTTATAAGCTACGGCTCCGAGAGAATCCCATAGCGTATTTTTGAGGACAATTTAGAGGGACAGAGTTGTTACATATCATATATAGCCAAGGTAAGGACAACCTGCTTTTCTCTCCCGTGACTGAACTAATTTATATTCATCTGGGATAACAAGCCAGGACTTATTAAATAAACAACCTTTTAAAAGAATTGTTCTGCAAAAAGGAGCAGAGACAGGGGTTAGCAGCTGGAAAGTGATATGTGAAGTTATGAGAGGTTTGTTTTTTAAGATGGAAGATCCTAAATCATGTTTGTGTGTTGAGGAGGCTACAGTAGAGGAAAAATTGATGATGAAAGAAAGAGAGAAAGTTTTGGCTCTAACCGAGAGCATGTACATACAGTTTATCCATGCCAACTAGAAAGAAAGAGAGTATATGGCCCAAATGTAGGCAGGTGGTCAGATTTAGTTTGGGGAGCTCATTCCAATTCTTTTCTAATTACTTCAAACCTCTCAGTGAATTAAGAAGAAATTTCCTTAGCTTAGAGTGAGGAGGGTAAGAGGATATTTGGAGGTCTGAGGGGGAAAGGTGTAAATAATCACTTTAGAAAGTGGGAGAGAGAACTTTCAGGTAACTAATATAAATGACCATGGGAACTATCATATAGACAAAAGTGGGAATTAATATATTAGAACAGAGGAAAGCAATAAAATTTATACACCCCAAACTTGTTTCTTTGGAAGGATCAATAAAACAAGCAAACTATAGATAAAACTAATAAGCACCAAAATAAGAAAAAAATGAACATATATAATATTGGAAATTAAGAAAGGATATAACTACAGATTTAGAGAATAATTAAAACATTATATATAGAAATGTAGGCTAATACATACAAAAATCTTCACATAATGAATGATTTTCTGGGGAAATACATATTACCACAAGTATATTAAGTCGTAGGAAATTGGAATAGGACAATAATCACAGAAAATTTTAAAAAATTATTAAAACGCTCTCAACAGAAACAACTGAAAGATGAACTCCTCTTAATGAGCTCCATCCTGATGATAATATGGTGAAAGTGAGGTTTAGGGGTTACTCCCCACTGAGAACCAGAAGAAGGAAATTCATATTCCTTTAAAAGTATAACAATATGCAATGTGCTACCGAATGAGTTATTATTACTCCTCAGTACTCTCTGCAACTTTCCTGTCCACAGATGTTCGATTTTCTCTGATGGTTGATGTTAGATTCTGAGGATTCATGGACTGAGTAGAGCTTGATCTCTCCCCATTTTCCAAGTGTGTATTTTCTGAGGATTCAGGTAGACACAGAAATAGCATTCCTGATGTGCTACCCGCTGCAAGGATGATGATGCTGTGGTTGTGGCTCAGTTACTTTGTTAGCACAACCTATGTTCTCTGCCTTGTTGTCTGGCAGTGGGAGTGGAGATGTCAATGTCAAGTGCTCTCTGTCCAAGCCCCTGTCACTTCTTCTCCACTAATTATTAAATCATTGCACACCACACACAGGAGAGAGCCTTAATATGTAACAAGTGACAGAAGCATTTGAGAAGGGGTCAAGAGGACTGTGTGATTTTCACCTTTGTTACCAGGGACGACAGTAATGGGATTCTTGTCATTATGGCCTATAGAGGAGAAATGACACAACTCAAACTACATTGGCTGCTTCATTACAATCAAGAATGGTGGAAAGAAGAGGAAGACAGCTTTAAGAATTCATTTCAGTCAGCTCTTTCTTTGGTTTGGTTAACTGTCAGTTTTTGTATACCTATACAATGAAATGCTATGCCATCAATAAAATCATATTTTTGAAGAATACTTAATGACAACTGACAGTCTTATGATATAATCTTAAATGTAAAAAAAATGCAAAACTTTATTTGCAGTATGACCGCATGCAGAGGGGAAAGCATTTAAGGAATTATAGAAAATGATGGGCTCTCACTGTGATTGGAATAATTTTTTTCTGTTTTCCTAGGTTGGTTGCTGTATTTTCCAAATGCTCCATATTAAACTTCTTTTGCTTTTGCAATTAGAAAAAAAATTAATTTGTTTCTTTAAATCCCAGTTTTTTTTTTCTTTTTAAAACCACAGGGTTCGCTTCCAGGAACACCTGAAATTATACAAGTAAAAGGTGAGAATGGGGGTGGTTTTCTCATTTTGCTTTCTACTGAGCTGTTTTGGCAGCTCAATTTGAATTACTCATGCTGATGGGTTTTACTTTAACCTTGTCCAACAGAGAAGCAGGAGGGATAAAGCAAATGGAAGGACAAAGTATAGGGTTGGCTAGAAATTTCATTATAATAAAGAATTAGAGAGAAAATATGGGCATTGGAACAGATAGCCAAGTTTATTAATTCTTAGAAAAAGCAGAGGCAAGGACAACAAAGGGATTTATTGCTTTTCTGAAAGCATTTGAGAATGTCTAGGTAACAAACTCAGTGCTGATAGTCTATACCCTGTAACAAAACAAGAAGTAACAAGTAAAGCTGTGAAATAAAGAACATTTTATCAGCTCATCCCTACATCTCCCTACATCACTGGTATAGTTTACTTGCTTCTTTCTGATTTTTAAACTTTAAACTTCAGATATTTGAGAGTGGAAATAACATAGTAGCAAAGAATTTTGAAGCTTCTTGTAGTAAATCCAGGATTACTGAACCCAAATGATCATCTTCATGGAGCTACTGGTTTTCTAAGCTGCAAATGCTGTCCTCGAAGTGTGCAGATAAGTCTACTTTGCAGTAACTTTTGTGCATGCTTGTGAGCCAGTACAATTTTAATAAGGAAAGAAAGTAAAATGTTGACAATAATGATAAAGGTTCCATCCCAAAGCATCACTAGATTCCAGGGCATTTTTATATTATACTATGGTTAATTGAAGCCTATCCATAGAATCATAGAATTTTAGAGGCAGAAGTTAATTTTAGAAATATAACAAAAGCCAGCCATCTCACTTTACAGATTAGAAAATTGAGGCTGAAGAGGTGAAGAATAGTTAAACCTAAGACTAAATTCAACTATATCATTACCATTGCACTATGCTGTCTAGTCAACTGGTCAACCATCAGATAGTACTGATGCTTTTAGTTGAAAGGTTGCCAGAATCAAAATGAATTAACATAATACTTTCAATCTTAAAATTTTCTGGCTGACTCTGGGCTGTGAAATTCCTTCCCCAGTATTCCTGACTGGGTCTCAGGAAGCTACTGCTTAGGAATGGGAAGACAGGCTTAGTAGGCTTCAAAAAGTAAAATATGCTGTTTGTGAGTGTGAAGAAGTGAAGAGGTTGCCAGGTAAAAAAGGATGCAATGCTTTTTAAAAATATTTCATTCAACAAATAAAAATATCAATGCGTCGAGTTGTTTCATTTGTCTTAAAAATGATTTTTCCAATGATGGTGGATGAATAAGGAGCTACAGTATTTGTTTTTATTTTTATAACTTCATAACACATAATATTTATTTTCCTCTTTGACCCCCATGCTCCCTGTTGATGGATTTAGTACTGCTTTTCATGTCGTTGTATTTTGATTAATATGTTATATATACTTCTCATATTTTTTTAAAGCTATGATCATTAGCTTTGTAGTTCTTTTTGGTCACTCACTGTGCTCAATGATTGATATTCTTGGTTGCAATGGGAAACAAAATAACCATATAAAGTCTGCCCTTTTGACCAACAAATAAGCCCCCAAATGATCACTTTCAATCCAATTAAAGTTCAAATACCAGGCCTTTGGTTGAACAGAGACTTTCTAATAAAATTACAAGGGATTATTCCATTCCCTAATGCTATTTTAAAGCTTCTAACTTGACATATTAAAGTTGTACTAACTGAATTTATTAAATATATGATAGGGGATATGATAATTAAGAACAAGATACAAATATAATTCCACTTTTGTTACCTACTCTTGTAAATGAAGCACATGTTTAAGGGCTGGCTATTTTTTTTTTTTTTGCATTATGTCTCTATTGCACAGTGCTTTCTAGAACACATTTTAAAAATTTATTAATTTTTATAGGATTTCCATTTAAAAGATGTGTTTGTAATATATTCTTTATTTATTTTTCATATATATACTGAGTCACTGCTATGAGCTAGGCATTTCTGTAGGTTCTGATGATTTTAACACAAGTCACTCTGCTTTCACTGAGTTTACGTTTTAGTGGCTTGGGGGCAGATAACAGAAAACAAACAAAAAAACAAACAAACAAAAAAATAAATAAGACAAGTGTAGTTAGAAGTATTAGGAAGAAAAAAACTAGAGGAAGTGTGATAGATGACTGGAGGAGAGGAGCTAATTTAGACTGGGGGGTTAGGGCTACCCTCCTGAGGGTATCCAAACTAAAATATGAATGACGAAAGATCTGAGGTTTGAGAGACAAGTCAAGAGAGACTAGATATGCTGAGGGACCAAGCCATTGATTGTCTAGTGGAATAATGTTCTAGGGAATGAGGAAAACACCGTAAGGTGAGAATGAATTGATACATTCAGGAATTATAAAGAAATCCAGTGTGGCTGGAGTGTAGTTAGTGACTAAGTTAACAGTGGAAGAAAAGGGGGTGTAGTACTGAGCCATGGGGTACTTCAACATTGGGAGGTAGAGCTGAAGAGGAGGTGACAGAGAAGGGAACTGAGAATGAATAGCCAGAAAGCTAGGAAAAGAAAAGTGTGATATCCCCATCCCCTCTGGGGAGCTGGGAAAAAGGGGTGAAGGGTAAAAGAAGTACAAATTAGGGGTTGATAGAGGGTCACGAGGACGAGGAGCACGGCATAGGGAATGCAGTCAGCAGTAACGTAATGGCTAGGTGAAGAGCCAGAGGAGAGAAAGAGCAATCAGGGGGATCGTTTTATAAACTATATAAATGTCTAACCAATGCACTGTATACTTGAAACTAATAATAAAATAAAATAACAAGTGTGATATCATGGAAGCCAAGATATAAAAAAAAAAAGTATGTGGGGAGTTGGTGGGGAGGTAGTCGGCTATGTGGAATGCTGCTGAGAGTTCTAGCAACAGGACAGAAGAGTGATCATTGCCATTGGTGACTATGACCGATACGGTTTCAGGGGAATGTTAAGAGGTAGGAGCAGAGTTGGAAAGGTTGAAGAGAGAAGAGAAGGTGATGAAGTAGTGACAGAGAGTACAGACAGCATTTTAAACAAGTTATTCTGTGAAGAGTGGCAGAGTGATGGTACAGTAGTTGGAAAGCAGGCAAAGTGGGGTCAAGGAAGGTTTGGTTATTATTTTTTCAAGATGTAAAATATTTGAGCATGTACTACAGTTTGTTCATCCATTAACCTGTTGAAGGATATCTGAGTTGTTTCTGGTTCTTGGATGTTAAAAATAAAGCTGCTATAAACATTTGTGTGCAGGTTTTGTTTTTGTGTGAACATAAGTTTTTATTTTTTATGGATAAATTCCCAGGACTGCAATTACTGGGTCATATGGTAGTTGCATGTTTAGTTTTTAAAGAAACTGACAACCTGTTTTCCAGAGTACTACTTCACACTCCTACCAACAATCTATGACTGATCCAGTTCCTCCACATCCTCACCAAAATTTGGTATTGTCACTTTTTAAAAATATTTTAGCTATTCCGGTAGGTACATAGTGATATTTCATTGTTGTTTTGATTTGCATTTCCCTAAATGACTAATGATGTCAAACATCTTTTCATGTTCTTATATACCATCTGTATATCCTCTTTGGTGAAATATCCTTTCATTTTTTTGCCATTTTTAAAAATTAGATTGCTTGATTTTCTTGACTTTTTAGAAATCTTTATGTATTCTAGAAGCTAGTCTCTTGTTAGATATATGGCTCGTAAATATTTCCTTCCACTTGTTAGCTTGTCTCTTCATCATCTTAACAGTATTTCATGGAGCAAAAGTTTAAAATTTTGATGAGGTCCAACTTATCAATCTTTCTTTTTATAGAACACTCTCCTGGTTTAAAGTCTAAGAACTTTTTGCATAGCCCTAGGTCCTGAAGAATATCTCTTATGTTGTTATCTAAAAGTTTTATAGTTTTACATAAAAAGTTTTATAGTTTTACATTAAAAATTTTATAGTTTTAATAAAAAGTTTCATAGTTTTACATTTAAAACCATGATCCATTTTGAGTTAATTTTTGCATAAGATACAAGATTTAGGTAAAGGTTCTTTTTTTTTTTTTTTGCCATGGATGTCCAATGTATGATATATTTTAATTAAAATATTTAATTTATAATCCAAGTGGAATAAGTATTTACATTTTTCACATCCTTCATAAATTTTGATATTTTCTTATTTTAAATGGAAGATACTCCTAGAAAGAAATTTTACGTAGCAGTATGAAGTAGGAACACATATTTTCACGAACAACATTAGCAATTTTTCTTTCTGCTATCTCCAAAATACATTTTAACTAAAATGTATGATCAGTGATAATATGAAGGTTTCTAATTAGAAACTAGAGTTTCTAGATTTCATTTTAAGAGAAAAAACGACTTGCCCTTTTGGCTGCCTTGATCTACACAGGTAAAATAAGAGAAGGCAATCAGTATAGGCACTCAATCTATCTTCAGAATTAACAACACTGTATTTTTCCCTCAAATTATCAAGAAAATGGCCTTAACCCTGACCTCAATTTCATATGCCCTATGGTCATAGCTTCCTAAACCATGTCCCTGAGTCCAGCCTCATGTACTTTGAATTCATAACATATCATCTAAATCTTCTTTAAAACCTATATGATCATATTTCTTTCTACTCCCCTTCCTTACAGTCAATAGCTCTTCATAAATAGCCCAGATTTCTTACCTTGGCATTGCAGATTCCCCAACTCTGGCCTCTATGGTACTTCACCATGTAAACTAGTCTAATTCTACCTCAGAATCTTCCATGCACTGCCTGCAACCACTTTTTTACTCATGCTATCCTTTCATATTTGACGTTTTATCAGTTGAATAAATTTGTTTTTCCTACAGTCAGTGAAAATGCTAATTCCGCCAGTCAACCTACCCTGATCATTGCAGCCCAAATCTTCCAAGGATTTCCCTCATCATCCAGAATAAAATATAAAAGCGTTATCATTACCTACGAGACCCTACCTGATCTGGACAGTGTTATCTCTCTGACCTTTTCTCTTATGACAATTTCTCTGCTCACTAGTGACCTCTTCCTCCATCTTTAAAGCCAGCATCATTACATCTTCAAATTTCTCTCTGACCCACTCTTCTGTCTCCCTCTTTTACTTACAAGGACCCTGTTGATTACATTGGGCCCACCTGGATAACGCAGAATAATCTCCTTATCTCAAGATCCTTAACTTAATCACATTTGCAAAGTCCCATTTGCCATGTGAGGTACCGTAGTCACAGGTTCCAGGGATTAGGATGTAGACTTCTTTAGGAGTCATTATTCTTCAAACCACACCTCCCAAATCTTTATGTATTATTTTCTTGCTTCATTCAAGTTTTCTTAATCAAATGCCACCTAATCACCATGCCTCCTCTAAGTTCCCTAATAAAATACCATACCTTCTTGTCCCTGAATATTTTTCCTCTTTTTTTTCCTTTCCTTATTAACCACTTATTACCACTTGACATATAATTTAGGGCTCTAGCCTAATTATACAGATGGAAAAAAAAAAACCTGGAAACACAGTAGTAACTTAAACATCATCTCACATAATTGGAAATAAATTTTAAATGAATATTTGCTTATAAGTATGTCTTTAAAATATATAATGGCCATTTAAAAAGTCACAATAAAGCTTAATACACATTTGTTTGTTATGGATAGTTTTAATATGAAATAAACATCAGCATCTAATACAATGGGGTGAAAGGAAGAAACGCAGAAGAAAAGAAATTCTGACTGTGTCACTAGATTGGTGTGTATTATTAGATAATATTATTTTTTACTCCTTTGAGTCTCAGTTTGTTCATTTACAAAAAATGTTGATAATAAAAGCAACAATATTTACCTATCTCCAGACATCTTGGGCAGAGGGGTGGGCAGTCATGAAGATCACCCACTTTCTAAGGTATATGCATGCTACTATTCCTGCATGCTTGGGTTCTATAACTTTAGTGTGTCACACAACATGTGACAAAATATTCTTTGCAGGTGAATCATTCTAATACACTCTCATGCTAGGCTCCTATTCCTGATTGTACAAAGTGGGAAAAATCTGAGGCTAGGTCTGGGTAGAGACTGACAGGACAGCCTATGATCAAAAACCAATTGATCACTTCCATTAATACATGCAGTAAACATGGTACTAGCATTTAAAAAAAAAAACAGGCATTAAAATGAGACCCAAATAAATGTTTACTTTAGAGTTAAGCTTTTTGCTAATACTCTTGCTTTCTCAATGCTAAAAATACCATCACAATCCATTTCAAGAAGGTTAACTCGATAATGTGTCAGCAATGATTGTAAAGAACTCAAATGAATCATTTGGAGCTGTCACTGCTGAGAGACAGATTTTCTTTGCCTGTTTCATAAAGGACTCTAACATACATATATGTGTGCATGTATGTTATGAAGCAACTTGACATGATACAAAAACAACTGGTATTTTTGGTCACATCAGAAAACAAATCAATTTGGCAAAAATAGATAAAAATGTAATTCATTTACCAGAGTGTGGCTATAAAATCCTTAACCTCCTTCACTCACAGCCCTATGCCATCAAATTCCTGTTTGACTAAATTTTTCCACTTTTCACTAGTGGGCTGTCTTACTATAAATATAGTACAAACAAATTCCATAATTAGTTCATCACCATGGAGTAAGTCACTCATTCAATAAATATTTATTGAGCGTTGACTAAGTGCTGAGTAATTCTCTAAGCCCTACGATACATATATGAGCCAGACAACATCCTTGCCCTAAAGGAATTTAGAATCTAGTCCCCAAACTACACCCAGCTGCTTACCTCCCACTACGGACTCCAGTGCTGAAAAGAATGAAATCAGTTTCTGTTCCTTTATCTCCTCCAGTATTCTCTGCATACCAAGTTGAGCTGTCCTTTAACTAGGAGTATGCATTAGGCTGTGAGTAACTTAAGAGAAGCTGGGGTGCTGACTAAAGAGAATCTTTCTAGGATTAAGAAGTACGAATTGGTGGTTATGAAATAGTCATGGGGATGTAAAGTACAGCATAGGGAATATAGTCAATGATATTGTAAAAACTATATATAGTGCCAGGTGGGTACTAGACTAATCAGGGAGATCACTCGTAAATTATATAAATGTCTAATCACCATGCTAATATAAAATAATATTGACAGTCAGTTGTAAGTGAAAAATCAAAAAGGAGGGTGGAAAGCTTAAGGGGAATAAGAGGTTCCAACTTCCAGGTATAAAACAAATAAATCATGGGGATGTGGTATACAGCATAGGGAATATAGTCAATGATATTGTGATAGCGCTATATGGTATCAGATGGTTGCTGGACTTATGGTGATCACTTCTTTAGGTATATAAATATAAGTGTGCACCCAAAATTAATACATATTGTATGTTAGCTATATTATAATAAAAATCTTAAACGAACAAACAAAAACTAGAATCCTTTTTCAGTTGAGTTCCTGGGGAGATAACTGCATGTAGTGCCTGTCCCACATTTCCTCACCTTGATTCTAAGCCAGGAGGGCAGGAGCCTTATATTGTTCACGGCAGTATCTCCACCCCTAGGAATATCATAGACACTCAATAAATACCTGTTGAATTAAGTAATTGACAAAGAAATCAGTTTTTTTATGATTTCTAGGATCTGATTCTTTTTACTACATCATACTACTTTGTGCCCTAAAGCACTGCGTTCTTGCTCATTTCACGAAGCACGTGGCAAAATTCCCCAAAGAGAGGATACTGCTATATCTTATGCCAGAATCTTGGTCCCAGTGTAGTTTGCACAACTGGATTTTATGTTGGCACATGGTCTACCCATGACTATGACTCTGGCTAATTCATCTCCTTGAAGCTGGCACCCAGCAAGCAGAAGATCCAAGCCCTTGAGCCTGTTCATGGCTGAAGTTCTTAACTGTTTTTCCTTGATTCCACTTTCTTTCCTGACTTATGTGTCCTTTTTAACAGTTTCTTATTTCTTACATTACTTCTCATTTTAAACCCTGCATTCACCCCCCTGCATCTACAATTGCTTCTCCAGCTTTCATATCCATATGGCAGTGATAAAATTGTCGTGTAGTCTGTCCAGTCTTTTCTGGCCGCCCACAGTAGCTACATTTTTTTTTTGGTGAGGCCACAAAATGCCATAAATCCTCTTCAGTGTTGACTCCCACGGCCGACATCCACTTATGTTGACTTAATCCAGACCCCAAGAGGAGGAATCAGACACAATAGGCATTTGATAAATGTTTGTTCATTTGAATTCATTCACAATAGTGGATATAAAATGGGGCCACTGCCTGACTCACACAATCCTTTCAGTGACCATGCTTGTGTTATTCTTCCTTTGGAGGAATTCTCCTCTGTCCTCAAACACATAGTTTCAATGGAATCTACTATTTTCTTGTATCACACACCTCCCTAGTAGTAGTTTGGTCAAGAGAGGGAGAAATTGACTAAAGCTTAATAAAGCATATAAGCTAGAATTAACCCTAATTGCCTTATCAGGAACGGCCTTGTAAGACTTAGAAAATAGAAGCAGAACTTAGATCCATGATATTGGCTGGTCAAATAATTCCTTCTCCAGTCAAAAAATTAGTCAACCAAGAAAAGTCTTCAATCCATTTTGCTATCACTGTCTATCAGAGTGAAGTATACGTACTCCTTTCTCTTTTTCCCTTTCTTGAATGGGAGTTTTTATTGATATTTTATTGTTTTTGTTTTACTATTATTGGTTATTTTGTGGGTGGTTAAATTTGTCATTTAGTCATAGAGTATATGATCATAAGGAACCATATTTGAATATGGTCAAGAGGAATAGATGTCATTTTGAGATCTTGGACTTGGAGATGATGCTGTACATATGTATGACCAAGTCTGTGTTGTCTCTCATGGGGGAAATCTAGGAATGTTTATGGACGCATGTGGGAATATTGCATTATTTTTGGTGCTAATGATAATAGGAAGAGGAGTACTTTTACAGACATAACATAGGGAGAAGATATGTATATGCTAGGAAGTCTAAGGGTAAGATAAATTTTTCATAAATTGACATGGCTATTTGGCCTCTATTGATTATCTTAATGGTGACATCTCTGCTGTCACCTCTTCTTTGCAGAAACTGTACCCCAAATACTATCCATGTTTCAAATGAGTGTTTCCGTATCCTTACATGACCTTACTAAGCCAGCCACAGGGGTCAGTTGTCAGTTTAGGGAGAGGACACATGTCTCAAGGTAGTCCAATCAGAGTTTTTTTCCCCTGAGATTTAAAAAAATTCCTATGATAGCCCTATGTCTAGCTTTATAGGGAAGGATGTCACCACTCAAAAGCAGAAGTGAGACATGGAGAAAAAGATTAAAAGAGAGAAGAAAAAAGAGAGGCGAAGAGAAGGAGAGAGGGAGGAAGAGAAAGAAAGAGAGAGAGAGAGAGAGAGAGAGAGAGAGAGAGAGAAGAGCGAGGAGAGAGAGCGCGAGTGTGCAGACAGAGAAGAATATTGAATACAGGAAACATGAGCTCCAACACCAGAGAAGGATGAAAGAAATATCCAGAGAGAGAGAGACAAAAGAAACAATGGCACGTTCTGACAATAGTCAAGCCCCTGCTTCTAGATCCAGAGTATTGTGGTTATTCCCTTCTGGAAGCTTGGTTGTTCCTTTCTTCATTCATTTTTATGAATACTTCAGTCTTCCAAAACATACTTCCTTTACCTAGGCTACTTTAAATTAGGTATCTCTTGCCTTACAACCATAACAGTCCACACCAATTTGTAATCCATTATTTGGCAATTAAATTTTTAAAAATTAAAATTAAAAAAATTAATAGAACAAAATAAGTAGAATATTTTAGTGCATCATATCATATTGCTTTGACATTTGTGTGTGCATGTGCGTGCATGCATGTGCATGCTGGTCACTAGAGGGTCACGTTCAAAAAAGTTAGAAAGCTATGGCACTAAAGCATTTGAATCTGTAACTCAGTGGGGTCAATTTAAGAGTGTAAGAAATCAGTCTAGATTGTTTTGTTTTTAATAAGTACTCCAGGTGTGTGGGAGGTGAGAAAAAAAAACCTTGAGAAAGGCTGAGTCAGTAAGTCTGTACTTGAAGCAAAATATTCTCCCCAAAGTGACACTCTGTGGAATAATTTATGCTCATGAATTTAGTGAGGACTGTAAACCAAAAGGCCAGAAAAGAGTTCCTTTCAGTAGTTACAGCTTCACAAGCTACAGAGGAGTTGCAGTTACCCAGGAGATTGGCTTAGTGTGAAACCTCCATAATTATGCAAAATCTGAAGAAGGATCAGAGGAACAGAATCAAGGCAGTGATTATTGCACAATCATAGGAGGACAATGGGAATGCAGCAAGACTCATCTAGAAAATAAAACAAAATATCAGGAGACTTAGTTATTGGAGAGACACCTAAGCTAATTTCTGTTAGTGCTGCTGGAATGACATGAACCCACTGTTTGTGGAATTCTGCTCCAAAGAGAGGATTTTCAGGGAGGGATTTAGTCTCTAAATAGGACCTGCTGAGTGACAGTTACAGTTGCTCTATGGCGAAAGATAGAAAATGAATCTGTGCCAAGTTGAGACTAGAGTATGGATACAAGGAGCAGTGTCTCACCTGAAGGGGGAAGAAATTCCTGGCTCTGATCAAATTATCTGGAGGTAAAACACAATCATCATAGCAGAAACCAGAAATGTCAGACAGTTTAACTTGAGGGTGGTCGAGACTCTAGAACAGCACTGTCCAATAGCGTTTTCTACGATGACAGGTTCTATGCTGTCGTTTACAATAGCTACTAGGCATATTTGACTACTGAGCCCTTGAAATAAGCCTAGTGAGACTAAGAAACTGAATTTTAAATTCCTCTTAAATTGAATTAATTGAAACTTAAGTTGAATAACCACGTGTGGCTCGTGTCCTCCATAGTGTACAGCAGAGGCTAGCCCATGAGAGCATCCAGGAGTTTAGGAAGCAGCTACCTGGTGGTGAGTATGAACCCTCCATCTGGAAACAGGGTGAGACAGGTAGAATAGACATGATGGAGAGCTTTGAAAGCAAGCCAACTGTAGGAGAAAGCAAAATCTGCCTGTTTTACACACTGCTTACTTCCTGCACACTCCTTTTCCTTGAATTCTTACCTATATATTCGGTGAACTCTATTGGGAAATCCCATTCTGCATGATTTGGGCTCAGAGAATTCACAGGAAGGTGTTTGTCTACAGGTTGACTTGGGGAATAAAAGGGGGCAATGCATCCTTCAGGTCTAGGGCTTAGAATTGCAGGAGGAATCAAAAGAATTTTACCCAAAGATACGTTAAAGTTTTAGCAAATTGAAACTTTTAGTCAAACCATTAATTTTGCCTTATAGCGGGATTAAATGAAAAAATAAATTTGTTGAATTATATATTTAAAGAGACATAAGTGGAGCTAAAACAGTGTGTCTAGACATAGCTTCTCACTGGTGTCTAATTCAGATGATGTTGGACATGCTAACTGATTCTAAACAAGTTTCTTATGTTCCCTACAATAAATGGTGTCATTATCCTCCCACAAGTCATCTAGGTGGAAAACTCAAAAACATCATCTTTTTCTTTGTAAAATTTGAAAGATTTTTTAAAAAGTATTGCACATATTTTATTTGTCTGTTATAGAAAAAAAATAAGACACAGTAATCAAAAAGAAGGAAAAAAATCACTATTGATCCTACTAAACTACAGTTAAATTTTGTTTTATATACCTCCAGTGTTTTTTCCCCTATAATTAATAAGGTCCTTTATACATGCATGTACTCACATATGTATTAAAATGAGATCACCTAGTATCATTGTAATCTGCTGTTTTTCTCTTGTACTGTAAATAAACAGATATAATTAATTGTGTTTAAAAATATAAATAAATTTACAGAATAAAGTAAAAATATAAATATTTGGATACATTTTTCCATTTGTAATAGCTGCATAATATTTCATTGTATGGATGAACCAGAATTAATTTAGCCATCTCCCTGTTGTTGTACATTTAGGTTTTCTTTTCTCTCCAATATCATCAACGGTGCTCTGTTCAGCATTATTATTGAGATGAGGACCTCACGCATTTGCTGTCGGAAGTGCTTGTGGGTAGCAAAACAGATCAGGATATCCACTTATTAAATAACCATTGATATATAAAGAATTTGGCTCCTTAACTGTGATGAGCTGTGGCAGATCCCAGCAGACAGAACCCCTCGAGGTGGCTCTCAAAGACAAATATGTACATTTAAGGGCTCTTTAATATAAAAATTCTATGAGGGGACTGGATTATTTTTCCTGGTTTATATTACTATCGTATGCTCTTTCTGATAACTAAATCAAGAATCAGCTAAAAGTTATATATGACTCCACTGAGTCAGAGAAGTTACATTTTTTATTGGTAATATAAAACTCAAATATATTTTAGTATATAAAACATTACAAAGGGAATTCAGAAAAATGAGTAGCCATCAGGATGTTTCATGGGCATGTCCATTTTTCAATCCTTTTCCTACGTCCTACTTATTTTAATTAGCAATGGGATGAAATATTAAAAATATATTAGCCCATCAGTTGGGTTTGCCTTTTCATTTGGAATTGCAGGCATATCTACTGAGAATTCTCGGGTGTGACAATGTAATCAGGACTTTAGAACACCGTAGCCAAATGCAATTTATATCAGTGCACAGAGAAAATTGATTGTGATATTATTTATATCATTTTCCTCTGCATTCATTTCTCAATCCATGCATATAAAAATGTTACTTTCTAATTCATGGACTATAGACACCATAGATTATATGAAATTGGTCATACATTTAAGATTTTTAGAATCTTAGGGGAAAATAAAACATGTTCTACATAGTGATCCATTTTAAATAAAAATATCCACATAAAGGGAATTGATGTCCTTTTGTGCTCCCGCTAGGCAGGAATCAGCTTCCTCTATCTTATGCTACATTAGCATGAAGTGCTTGCTGCATACCAGTATGGGGGCATCATCATTAGCAGCAGTATTCATTGGAGAGATGAAGCTGCATCTGAAACCCACATTTGTATTTGTGAACCAGCCTTCCCCTTCCTAGTTCCACATTTTTAAGTATGGCCAAGGGAGTCACAGAAGAGGATTGTGACCTCTGCCTGGGAAGAGTCCCCAAAGGCAGGAAATAGTTTTGCAAGAGATTGTATTAATATAAATGATCAGTTTTCATCAATTCATAGCCTCAAATATGCATTCAAAGATGCACTCAGTTTTTATAACATGAAGTTTTTATGGCAAAAATCTCTTCACTGTTGCATGAAGAAATGGGGCATAAAAGAATCAGCTATATTATTAAAATTGTGCTAGAGATTGAAAAATAAACTATGATAAAATAGGCCCCAATATATGAAAAGGTCTTCTGTGGTCCCTGACCTCAGGGACCCGAAGGTTGGAATGCTTTTTTTTCTTTCTTCATAACAGCTTTATTGAGATACAATTAACATATTATGTAATCCACTTATTTAAAGTATCTGATTTAATGTTTCTCAGTATACTCACAGAGTTGTGTAACCATCACCATCATTGATCTTAGAACATTTTCATTTCCTTAAAAGAAACTCTGCTCTACTAAGTCATCACCCCATCATATCCTCTGGCCCTAGGCAATCACTAACCTACTTTCTATGTAGATGAGTCTTTTATGTACATTTTATATAAATAGAACCATACAATATGTGATCTTTGTTTGCTTAGCATAATGTTTTCAATGTTCACCCATGTTGTAGCACGTATTAGTACTTTTTTTTTTATTTTTATAGACAAATACTATGGCATTATATGGATATACTGCATTTTGCTTATCAATTCAGCTGATATCTAGGTTGTTTTCACTTTGGACTGTTATGAATAATGATGCTATGATATTTGTCTACAAGTTTATGGGTGGAAATATGTTTTTAATTCTCTATATTTAACATTTCGAGGAACTGCCAAACTGTTCTCCAAAGCACCATTTTACATTCGACAGCAGTGTATGACAGTTCTGATTCTTCCACATCCTCGTCAACACTTGTTACTGTCCATCTTTTTTATTACAGCCATCCTAGTATGAAGTGCTTTCTCATTATGGTTTCAGTTTGCATCTTCCTGATGATGAAGGGAATACTTCTTAATGAGTAATTAGAAAGAAAGAAGGAGAAAAGGCTCCTGGACATCTGTAGGAAGTAGGGCCATGCAAGGAAAAGTGTATGAGTGGAGCTAGGGCTTGACTCTTTGGGCATGGCAAAATGCTTGACCCAGACATGGAAACATCACTACGGCAAAGATAGAGGGTTAGTTTTGTCTCGTTTTGTAAGTTTTGTTTTGTTTTGTTTCATAGCGATACCAGTGGGGATAAGAGGTTGTAGGTGAATTTTCTAAAACTATATGGTCCAAAAATAAATTGGTAGAGAAGAAATTGGTCAAAATGACAAATTATTTGAGAAGACGGATTATTTGAAACAATTAATTGAATAAAATGAGAATTCCCAGTCAGTGATATGGCAATACAGAATAATGGCTCTGAAGTCTTATTGCTGCTTCAGGGGTTGGAGAGATTTTAATGGAAAGGACAAGATGAGCTCAAAGATCAATTCAAGGTCTAACAACCTGTGAATAAATGATAAAGCTTTTGACCATCATTAAAATCTCTCCCCCCTATGTACATCTATTAGATTAGATACATTTTTTTCAGCTTGGGAGTGACTATTGGTTTTCATTTCTCTGTACTTAGTACATATATAAACTTTGCAAAATTGTTTGCTTTGGGAAAAGGGACCAGTTTTGCCACAGCTTTAAAAAAGCCATTAATGATAGCAGATGTGAAGTTAGTGTTATGGTTTCTCTCAGCTCTGAACTAGGCCTCGGATGTATCTAATCTGCCACAAAGATCACAGCTCTTCTTTGAGTTTAACTAAGTGTACCTTCATGTGTAACATCTGTTTCCAGTATCCTTTTGATGAAACAGAATATTGCTAACACTAAAGTTGTATGCCTGTCAGGGGTCTGGATTTTCTTTTTTTATCACTGCCTTCAATCAAGTTCCACAAAAATACAATTTAACCTAATTTTCATAATTTTATCCGTATCTATGCTGATATTTTCTGTTTCTTTTTATGAGTATCAGACTATTGAAGAAGTTTCCATGTTTTTAAAATTTCAGTATCTTTCTCACTATGTAGATGAATAGAAAAGCCAAACTTTTGTAAAATTTCAGTTTGTACATTTCCTTTGGAGAACTATGAGAGAATTTGGCTGTTTCTGGCACCTGATTTGCATATGCATTCTGTGCTTTTCTTTTTTTTTCCCAATTTTTGAAAAGAGAATCAGAGTCTATGCTTTCAGGGACCAAAATGTCTTATGAGAAAGAGAAAGATGGAAATAAAGTAGATAATCTATATATCTTGAATACAAAAAGTTTTAAAAGTAATAATTATAATACATACTATTTATTGATTACTACCTATATACCAAGTATTGTATTAAACACTTTCTTTATATGCATTATATTTTTTTATTTCATTTTCTTAGAATATTTACCTTTGATTTTATTGGGGAATCTGTAATTATTTTTAACATGTGGCTCTTTGTATAATAAACATTCTATTTTTCATTCAAGTATGAAATGCTTATTTATAAAAATTAAAAACACAAAGGCAAGAAGTAGGAAAAAATCAGCTGTTGTATGCATTTTTTTCTTGAGACAACAGTAAAAGATAGCTACTCTCATTATCCTCCTTTTAAAGATGAGAAGTTGAGGCTTACAGGAGTTAAGAAACTTGCCGTATTAAGAAATATAGCTTGTAAATAGCAGATCTGTGATTTGAATCCAGGTTTTATCTAAATTTGAGACCTGACTGAATTGAGGCATCAATGTATAATTAGATTATTCTGCCATCAGACAAGAACTACATAATAAAAGCATAAACAGGGAGAGTCTAACTTGGCTTGGGGGCATTGTGGAAGATGAGAGAATGAGGAGACCTCAGAGCTGGTCTTAAAAGATGTGTGTAGGTCACTGGGCAGAAAGCAAGAGCTGGCTCTGTGGTTCCCTCAGGCCACTGTGGATGAAGGAACTGTGCAGTCCTTGAAGCTATTATTGAAAGCAGCTAGCTGGCATCACTGCTATAAGCCACAGGGTCTGCATGGGTAAAAGCCCGGGGATCAGAGTGACCATTGCAAGTGGCCAGTACATATATAAAATTGAGAAGGAAAGAGAGAGAAGAGGTTAGAAAAGTAGGTTGGGCTAAGGCTTAAGTACAGCCCTAAGGGGCTAGTATTTTAGTGTGGAAATTGGGTGACAGAAGACCAGAGGCATATAGACTCCTTAGGTAGCTATGGTAGGGTCTGGGTGTGGTAGGGGGAGAGGAAACTCATTTGAGATTTGGTGACTGGTTGAGAGTGGCAGTATGTCGGGCTTGGAAGAATTTACAATTCAGATAATGTCCCTCAGCAAAGCATCGCCATTAGATCCCTGCCCCTCGAGTCCCCTCTGCTGTGACCTGGGATGGAGCGTTAAGCACAGAGATTCTCCTATCTCAGGATGAGTATTCCAGTGCATTAAGGATTCTAATCTTGATTCCACCATGTATTAATCGTGTAATCTCAGGTAATGCATTCATTTCCTACAGCTGCTGTAACAAGGTACCACACTGCTGGGTAGCTTAAATACAGACATTTACTTTCTCACAGTTCTGGAGGGTAGAAGTCCAAAACCAAGTTGTCAGCTGGTTTGGTTTCTCTGAGGGCTGTTAGGAAAGGACATGTTCCAGGTATTTCTCTTTGGCTTATAGACAGCCATCTTCTCCCTGTGTCTTCGTATTATCTTCTTTCTATTCAGGTTTGTGTCTACATTTCTCCTTTTTCTAAGGGTACCACTCATATTGTATTAGGGCCCATGCTAGTTGCCTCATTTTAACTTAATTACCTCTGTAAAGACTCTGTCTCCAAATAGTCACATTTTGAGGTAGTAGGGGTTAGGACTCCATTACATAAATTTGAGGATGAGAAGACACAATTCATCCCAGGAAAAGTAAGTTACCTGTAGTAGATTCTGGTGTTGTCCTGGCTAGTTCCCCTTAACCGACTGGTCCACCCATCTCCGAGTTATGTGAGTGCTTAGGCTAATGGCTCATATATGTAACCAGCTCTTGAGAATTCTTCTTGACTAATGAGAGTTGTCTGGCCAAGAGATGCCTGGGAGGTTAACCTCCCACCTCTGGGGATGGCAAATGACTGACTTCTGGGTTGGGGTCTGCAAAAGCCCTGTGGTCCTCTTGTTACGAGATGGAATAACTCTATGGTGTAATTTAGACTCCAGAGTTTATGTTGCTCCCCAGCCTCCCATCCATGTATACACCCCATGTATTAAACCCAAACTACACTTTACCTGGGACCATATGCTTCTTCAGTTCTTTCTTATTCCTGCTTTGTTTCCATCTCTACCATACAGGTTTTGCCTGAGGAGCACACTCACAAAAAATCACCTTGACCTAAATTGCTATCTCAAGTGCTGTCCATGGAACCCACCCTCAGATATTACCTAATCTTTCTACGCCCCACTTTCCTTATCTAGCACATAGTAAATAGTCAATAAATGTTAGCTATCATTTCTATTATTGATACGGTATCTAATTTGGTATTAAATCTATAGCAAAGCATTATATAATGGTGGTATATTGCAATGCATCATAGTGAAGAGAAATATTGATTCTTAATCATATTTTTGTAGCCCAGGGATTCTGCCTTGGGGAAGTTTGAGTCAATTATAGAGACCTCATACTTTGAGAGGATCCCAAAGTTCCTAGCTAAAAGGGTTCATGCTATATAAAGATATTTACATGCATATTGAAACTGGATGTTGGGGTTTCAGAGAGCTGAGCATGGTCTACCAGTCTTAGAGAAAATGATAGATTCTTTTTAAATGGAGATTTAAATAATTAAATGGAGATTTAAATAATTTGGAGATCTCCAAATTATTAGGAAGGTACATTACAGTGAGCTGGAATTGCTGCAGTACCAAGTGCAGCTGTGAATCAACAAAATATGGATGATAACAAATCCTGTTTCAACTATTATCTAATGTGACTGTAAGGAAACTCCAGTTTTACAAACAAATAAAAGTCATCTACATATTAAACAAGTCATTCACCACAACTGAGTAGGATTTTCCCCAAGAATACAAGGATAATGTAGTATTGAGACATTTACAATGTGATACTGAGCAGCTGTTGCAAGAGACCCAAATCAAGAAAATAAAAAGGTTTATAGGTTGTTTTTTTTAACCATTAAAATACCTGAGAAAACACATTCCTACAAGTTAGAAAGCCTATCTTATAGAATAAAAGAATGCCAATGGAAATATAGGCATGGAATTTTAATTTGCTTACAGGCAAAACTGAAAAGGAGTAACAACATAAAGATCATCTTTTAAGCTGGCGTACCGATTTAAATTTTGAAGTTAGGTATGATTGCAGTAACATAAGAGCTAACATAAATAGTTCCAAAAAGAAAAGCCATGTCATTAACCTAGCAGATGTATGAAGTCATTATGTAGCATTCAGCACCCACTCAACACCTACTTCAATGCCCGGCACATAACATATACTCTGTTAATATTTGTTGAATTAATACTTAATTGTCTCATAAGAAAAAAGGCGAAAAAACCTTTAGAAGGAAATTTGTTTTATAAGGCTATTTCCACAGGTCTGAAACTAACGGCCAACATTATATTAATATGTTAATTTTCAAAATATTCCAGCTCTCATGGTTTAGAAGGTCAGGAAATAATACCTCTCCTGCCTTCCCCTCTTTAGCTCTGAGGAGAGGAACACACACACACACACACACACACACACAGAGGGGCAGAGAGAGAGATCAGAAACAGAAGAGAGAAATGTCAGCTTCATTACTGATTAAAGCTCTATTAAAGGATATGGCTTATGTATGCAGCTAATTGGGCTTACTCTCACTTTCTAAAGTGGACACACTCCTCTCAAATTACAGGCATTCTGGAGGAGGCTAATGGATGGGCAGTAGAGCTTTACCACAATGGCCGAGGATGAAGACCAAAATTCATACTCTTTAGACAGGTACATCCTAAGGAAGGAACTGGAAGAGTATAGGACTGAGCCTTGTGTGCCCATTTAGTTCTCTTAAATTAATCAGATAAGTATCTTTTCCTTACCTGAGAACTAGGAAGTGAAACAGAAGAAAAAGTGAGGAGGTAGAAAGTTGCTGAAAGTGTCACTCTAATGGAAGCATGGGGAATGGAGAATAAATGATCCCTCTAGCACTCGCCATCATCATTATCCATCTATTAGCAAGTGTAGTTGGCTCTAACTCCAATGTATATGTTCAATCTGATGACTTATTTCTATCCCACAATTATCACTGTAATATAAACCACTGATCTCCTGCATGGAATAAGAAAATTGTTTTCAAACTGGCAGAGCTTCCACACAGTTATGTAGTTTGTGCACTGAATTAGTCCATGGATTCTGCGGTACCCAGTGGGGTTGCACAGTGCACAACCTGGACAACTATATGTGATAACTCTGCATAACTAGTGCCTATGATGTGCTACTTTAGACTAATATTTTTTGCTGGGGATACAGTGATAAACGAAGCAACATCTGGTATCATGGAGCTTATATTCCAGTGGAGGTAGAGACAAACATGTATATAAGTCAACACATTGATTTCAGATAGTGACAGCTGCTATGTTAATTTTAGATGGTGGCAAAGACTATGAAAATAGCACTGGAATAAGGTTTAGTCTTCTATGGAATGGTTGAAGACTCTGTAAACTGTCCTTGGGAATGGGACTGGATCTTGGTGTTAATTCAGATTCTACAATAAGCTAAAAATGCTGAGCAAAAACGGTCTGGAAGGACAAGGGAGATTGATTTCCAAGAGGCCATTGCTCCATTGAGGGAACCACTCTTCCCTTAGGAGACAGAGGTTAATTTTTATAGGGTGGGCGCTAGATGTTAATAGGTGTATTACAAATGTTTTATTTCCAGAAAGTGAGAAAATACATGTGCTTGTATTTTAACCTGTAGAATATTTAGATATGGACCTCTCAAATTTAAAGGTTTACAGGGGACAGGCAGGTAATTTAAATGTGTGGAGTAAGCGGAGGAGCAAGAAAGAGATAATGCATGGCCCTATTTAAAGGGTAGTCATTAGTAGTTCAGCTTCTCCTAATAAATGCCACATGGAAATATTATTCCAGCATTGCCAAATATTCTTATTTTTCGAGAGATGCTAGAAATCTTATTTTTATGTGAAATTTCTGGATTTTTTAGATGTTATTAAGAAATAAACTATGTAGATTAAACAATAGACTTTCAAGCTGAGGGAAAGCCATTTT
>NW_006436278.1:268025-280794 GCF_000325575.1 Pteropus alecto
ATATATATATTCACATGTTTATTCTAAGAAGGTTGTTTGAAGAATGTTCTTTATTTTTATGCATTTTGTTCTAACAGCATTCCATGTCCTAAGTCTAGAACCCTCTGAAATAAAGATCTATCATGTATATTTCTATTTAATCTCTAGGTACTAAAAAAGAAGCAGATGATCTTCAGAAACTGATTCTGTAAAAAAGAAAAAAATAAATAGGGACTTGAATAGTTCCCTGATTTTTTACTAAGTCTACTAGAGTTAGCTATTTTGCCCTTCAAAATGACTTATTGAGGTGCCTTGAGCCACTAGCTATAGAGTAGACAATTCAGATGCCACCATTGGGTTCTTACATCTACGTTTGATGTGAAAGGGACTCCATAACTGGAATCATACAGAGAACACGTGGTGTGGCTATTATATTTTCATACTGAAAATTTAATACGATTCAATATTACTACTAAAAACCTCTTTCCATACATGAACACACACATATGTTAAATTGTTAACTAAATTTAAAAACACACAAAGCACCTCCGATAAATATTTGACTACAAGAGATATAATTATTTTCTGAGCATTAAATATATGGTTTTCAAACATTTTCATCTATTTGAACCATTATTATAACATGTTTTGATATATTTGAGAATGGAGA
Organism: Pteropus alecto; assembly: GCF_000325575.1. Classification (NCBI taxonomy): domain Eukaryota; kingdom Metazoa; phylum Chordata; class Mammalia; order Chiroptera; family Pteropodidae; genus Pteropus; species Pteropus alecto. The sequence continues at coordinate 268,675 of NW_006436278.1, forward strand.
AATACAAGATATTATATTCTAACTGGGACTTTAAAATCTCTGAAAATTCAAAGTCAAATCCCATCATTAATATATTCTGTTTGCCTCAGTACAAAGACACATGTTCTATCTGAATCACGCCATTTCATGATGTTCCTAGGACTTGAAAAAAATGATATTAGCTTTCTCTATATCTTTACAGAGAAATGCACAGAAATTCTTCAATGATTACTGTGATATTTATTGGTGTCATCTACACTACTTTATTTATATAACTTGATAAGCTTTCTTGACAAACAGCAGAGGAAAAAAACAAATCAGTGTTTCTGTTAGTAGGTCAGGTCCTTATTGAATTGGTTTGTCCAAAGGCTGTTGCTAAACTTACAAAGCAGAGTCTATGTGATATGATGCAAAAACATATTTATAAATATCAAAACAGAATAAAGAATGAGTTTCTGTGAGTGAACGTAAGTAATATTTAAGGATGATTTTTCAGAATTAAAAAGAATCATCCATGTATCAGTGTCACTTTACTCAGAATATCTAAAGGAACTTGGGTTTCATTATTTTAAGAAGTCAGTACAAAAAGAGATGTTTTAAATAATTAAAATCATGCTTGTGTCAGACAGTAAATAACATATCTTTCCCAGTATTGTTCTCTAGCAGGATCTGATTATGTAATTTATAACTGTATTTATCTAAATTATGTGATTCTTATGAAATTTACAAAATGCATTATTTTAGATATCCTTTACTTAGGATTAACAGCATCCAAAGGTACCATGCTATTGATAGAGCCACACACGTTGGAAGGGTATGGGGTTTGTAAATTGTCATAAGAACAACAATGTAAGAAATTCTTTATACATATTATCTCAAATTATCATAATTACTTTACAAACTGGGTCAGATTATGTTATTATACAGATGAGAAAAATGAGGCTTGCAGAGCTATTTTGGGTGGAACATAGAACTATTATCTAAGGATGATTCTCCCAGGCTCATAGACTCTCCAAAAGTCAAAATATAGACATCGGGGTTCTCACAACCTCACCTAAATTTATGTGTACAATTTTGTTTCTCTATAAAAGTGCATTTTAAAAAGAGAGAACCTATAACTTTTTATGATAGTCTCCAAGAGGTTGGTGGCCCAAAAAAGATATCCTCAGTAAACTTTTAAATTTTAATTTATATGTATATAAATTCCATAAGAGCAAGAGCCATAGCGTTTCTTTGATATGTTCTATTCTATGTTGGCATATACAACACGTGATGACATTCACAACTTAATTATGATAGTATTTGTAATTAGATATTCAAGACTGCAAATTACTTTTTAAGACCAGAAATAAGTGAAAAAGAGAAAAAGCCAAATCTTTACTATGTAGCCTCATTTGGTGTATACAGAGTTCATCCCATTTAGTTGATAAGATGGCTGAAATATCCTGACTAAAGAAAATGTAGTTCAATTATTTTAGCAGAAACTGAGCTAAGTAGTGGGAATAGGACATTATCTCTTAGGATATTCTAAGCATATGGCAAATTAAACACAATCCAAATAGAAGGTATCATCTGAACTCACTTCTAAAACAACTCCCTTCAAGACTCCATATTTATGAGAATAGAATCAACATTCTCCCAGTTTTCCTATACTCTAAAGGACATGTCAGAAGAAAATGAAGTACATACAAAGGCATCAAGGGATGAAATACTACATCTTTCTCAATTTATCCGTAGAAGGACACATAGGCTGTTTGCATATCTTGGCTATTGTGAATAATGTAATAAACATGGGAGTGCAGATATATCTTCAAGATCTTGATTCCATTTCCTTTGGATATGTACCCAGAAGTAGGATTGCTGGATCATATAGTAGTTCTAGCTGAATTTTCTGAGGAACCTCCATATCGTTTTTAACAGCTATAACAATTTACATTCCCACCAACACTGAAAAGCTATTTTTTTCTCCACACTCTCACCAACGCTTGTTGTTTCATATAGATAGATAGATAGATAGATAGATAGATAGATAGATAGATAGATAGATAGATAGATAGATAGATATAGATATATGTATGAAAAAAATTCTAACAGGTACAAGATGATATCTCATCGTGGTTTTGATTTGCATTTCCCTGATGATTAGCAGTATTGAGCATATTTCCATGTACTTGTTGGCCATTTGATATCTTCTTTGGGAAAATGTCTATTCACGTCCTCTGCCCATTTTTAAATCGGATTCTTTTGGGAGTTTTGTTTTTGTTTATTTTTGCTATTGAATTATATGAGTTCTTTACATATTTTGGATATTAACTCTTATCAGGTATACAATTTGCAAATATTTTCTCCCATTCTGTAGGTTGCTTTTTCATTTCGTTGTTTCTTTTGCTGTGCAGAAGCTTTTCAGTTTGATATGTCTCACTTGCTGATTTTTGCTTTTGTTTCTTGTGCTTTTGTTGTCACATATAAGAAATTTGTTAAGAGTTTTTATCATGAAAGGATTATTGATGAGACAACTCTTCCCCCATTGAGTATTCTTGGCTCGCTTGTCAGCTATTAGTTGACTATATATGTGGGAATTTGCTTCCGTGCTCTTGATTCTGTTTCATTGGTCTATACGTATTTTTAAGCCAGTCACTCTGGTGACTGTTAATGGGGCCAAAACGAAAAAGGATTTCTTCTCTAATTTTGCCTTGTACAATCACATGTGTTTATAAGGACATTCTCTTTGTTTCCAGTGAAGGTTTAGGTAGTAGTGTTTGGGAGAAGCCTGCTGGTTCCCTCTAGACAGCCTTTCACCTGTGTGTTTGGGCCTTGCAGATGCATGCCTGCCAACTTTTCTGTTTGGCCCATCTAAAGAACATAAGCAGCATGTAGAAAAGGTTGTTTGTTCTCCTATATCCCAGTTCTAAATCTATTCTCACAGCAGGGCTCATCACAAATACAGCTAGGGGGCAAGATATCCGCTTCGTGGGTGTGGAAAGATATGCAGACAGGCAATGATATGAAAACATGATTTTTAAGACAGAATTCTGCAAATACTTTCATATGTGATGTTTTATATGATGCTTTCTTTATTCATATATTTTTGATACCTTATCACACATTTTTACCCTTCTTTTTTTGGCAGTCCCATACCAACCCCAAGCTTTCCCAACATTTCATTTTCTTCTCAAGTCACATAGTTTCTTAATTGGCAAAATGCAAGTCTGCCTTTCAGTGGTTATCCTGTGTACCTATGGTATCTGAAACTATTAGAAATTTCACTTTCTTTGAATTGTCTCCTCACATGGTTTTATGTATCTTATTTTTCTTCATCTGTCATTCATATCCTACATATCATCAGAAAAGGTTTATGCCAACTTGAAATATAGAGCTGCAGGTAAAAGAGAGAGGACTGAAATAAAGATTAAAAAATAAAAAGAAATCTGAAATCATTAGGAATGAAAGGGATGTATCAGCTCTTTGTGATAATGCAAGTATTCTATTTTGACACCAAATTAATTTTGGACTTCCTTGCTATCAAGCAGAAAAGGTAAACTGGTTGAGAATATCCCTAATCCACAAAGCCTGACAATAGTTTTCTCCTCTGTTAGTTCCTCTAAGTTGTGGATACAGCCCAACATTCAATCTTCATTCATAGACTCTTCTCTTCCTATGCCTAGTTCCATAACTCTTATGCTTACAAATGCCACTGCTGAGGGTAACTTCCAAAACTCCAAGTCCTACTATCTCATGAGCTCTGTGTACTTCCTACTGCTTCACACAGCTCAACTATTGATCTTTTCAAAACACACACACACACACACACACACACACACACACACACACACACACACTAGCTCAAACTTTCTAAGTCCCCTGGTTATTTGAAATTTCTCCATATTTTCCCAGCTCCAAAAATCACAAATTTTGTCTTTCTTTCTATTCGCCATCCCTATCAATCAGCAAATCTTGTTGATTCTTCTATTGCACCCTCTCTCTTCTCTTCCACTGGCCTCAGATTTCTTTGATAACCTCCATACTGGTGAGCTGATTCTTGCCTTTCTTTCTTTTAGTTAGTCCTGTAAATTGGGTTTAAATCATTTCTTTTCTAAATTTTCACTTTCCTCTTATTTCTCCTTTTCTATAAAGCCTCCAGTGGTCCCCAATTTTAAGGACAAAGCTCACACTCCTCACTCTGATATAAAAGATCCTTCACAACCTCACATTTAGATCCATATATTTCCTAAAGAAAAGCCCTATTTTCCGATTTATTTTTATTTCCATATGTATACATGTAGATTCCTTTTCTTCCTCACCTCTAGCCACATTGTTCTTTTTAGAGCCAATACCAGTTTGCCCTTTATGCTGGAAATATTTATCCTGTTGATGACTAGCACTGTAACTTCTATATTTGTTACCTAAATTTCCATGCATTCTTATATCTCTTATCTCTCCAACCAGATCATCAGCTCCCTAAGGGATGTCTTATACATCTATGCATTCTCAAAGACACATAGTATAGTAAATGTTTTGTAAATATTTTTTTATTTCATTTAGAGCTACTTATACACTTACTTCCCTACTCCATTGTATCTATATGGAACTGTAAGCATATTAAAGCAACAAAAGAAATGAAAAAAAGTTAAAGGATTGCCAAATAAAAAGTCACACTGCTCACTAACCTTTGTATCAAAATAGATCTTACTGGTTTGTTGTTATAACATCCACAGGTACATATCCTCCAACTAGCAGTTGGAATCTATCAAGAAGACAGAAACTGCCACAAATTGCTATTCCATAAAATAAAATGCTATAACTGTCATGTACTAACACCAGGGAAGTCCAAACTGCAGAGTTAAAATGGGCCTCCCTTTCCAATCTGAGCCTCATTGTGAAAAACCATGGGATGGAAGAGCAATAACGGCCATGAAGACTCATAATTATTTGGTTATGGTGAGATGTCTCCTGGAGGGAATAATTATAGAAATGGTTATCATTTATTGCACTCATACTATGTGCCAAGCACTGTACTAAGTGCTTTACATGAATTATGTCATTTAATACTCATTATCATCTTGAAAAACAAAGACCAATATTTTCCTCTTTTAAAAATGAGAAAATCGAAACTTCAAAAAGTAACTTGCAAGAGATCTAATCAAGATGGTGTAGAAGGTACATGCTGTGCACACCTCTTGTAACCACACCAAAATTACAACTTAACTACAAAACAACCATCACTTGGAGTCAACTGAGGTCTGGCTGAACAGAAGTCCTACAACTGAAGACATACATTAAAAGTCATCTTGAGACTAGCAGGCAGAGACATGAAATGGCCGGGTCCCACAACCACGTGTGGAGATCGAGAATTGGGAGGGGTATCCTGGCTGCAGAGCCCCTTCCCTCACTGGAGGAGTGAGGATTCCTGGCTCCACACTGGGCTCCCCAGCCTAGGGTTCCAATACCAGGAAGAGAAGTCCCCACAACCTCTGGCTGTGAAAACCAGAGAAGGTTGTGGCTGAGTAAGACAGAGTGCTGCGGGAGTCATGGGCATTCCTTTTAAAAGGCTCATGCATGGACTTACTTCCTGATGGACTCACTCTCTCTGAGATCAAGTGCTGGGGCAGCAGCTTGAGTATTGCAAGGGATATATGGGAAGGAACCGACCTGTCCAACTTCAGAGGAGTGCTGGCAGTACCCATTGTTCCTTGATTGAGCCCTCTCCTCTCCCAGTGTGCAGACACAGGGGGCCATCATATCTGAGTCTCCAGCAACCTGGTTAGCACAGGTGACTCTGCCCAGGTGATTCCCAGAGACTCTGCCCCTCCCAACTTGCAGGCCTACTCAAGCTGCCTTCAGTGGTTTATTCCATACAAATGGCCTCTTTTGCTCTATACTGTGGACTTTCCTAAAATCTCTCAAGGGCCCCTCCCAGGATGCCCTTGGGCCGGCACACCAAGTGGACAACTTCGACCTGTGCCGGATCACTTCATAAGTTTTATAGATCTCTAATCACTATGTTGTACACCTGAAACTAATATAATATAGTATGCCAACTATAATTAAAAATAAAAAAATATATATTTAAAAAAGATAACTTGCACAAAGTTACACAACTAAGAAATAACTAAGCTAGGATTTGAATTGAGGTAATCTGACACCCAAGTTTACACTATTAGTAGAGTTACTGTGGTTGTCCCTAGGAATTGTTCCATATTCTTTAAGTGGATGTATGACTTGTAATAAGTGAAGAGGCACATCTTGGATAAATGTAGACAGAGTTGGATTCTCTGAATACTCATCAACAGCCTAATTCTTCTGTAGGTTCTATGTGAGATATGCAGAAGGGACAGTCAAAACAAATGTGTTTAATTGCAATGTAAAGCCCATTCTATTTTGCTCCCAGTGTTTAACGGAACTATATTTAATGCATGTAAACATAGGTCACTATCTCACAAACAATCCTCCACAGTTAGGAAAAAATTTTTGGTGTTATTATCTGTGTTGAAGATTTCACATACCTTCAGAGATTACAATTTAGGATTACATTCTTGGCTTTTGTTAAAGGCTGATATAAGGAATGAATATGTAAAGAACATCTATAAATATTATATTTATAAAACTATTGCTGACAACATTATCCATTATGTTGTTTAAAATTTATACATAAAGTCATACATGAGAAATTCCTCTTGAAGTTCAGAGTAAAAAGTAATTAAACTTTGGCTACCTTTTGTCTTTAAGTTATCATCCTTCTCACAATAAATTTACATGTGTTTAATCTGCTCAGACTGTTTCCCACTAACCACCAAATAGAATTTTCATACTTAATATACTTAATATTCATGCCATGTCATGTAAGAATTACTTAAAATTGCTTATCTTACACAAACAAACAAAAACAAGCTAAGCATAATCATTGAGGCCAAGATAGGCCCAGAAATAACCATAACCAAAACTACCATCATCAACAAATTCAGTATATTTGCAGAATATAAAATCAACATAAAGAAATTAGTTGTGTTTCTATACACTAATAAAATATCTGAAAAATAGATAAGGCAACAATCCCATTCACAATAGCATCAAAAACAATAAAATACTTAGAAATAAACTTAATCAAGGAAGTGAAATATCTATACAATGAAAACTACAAGACCGATGTGACAAATTGAAGAAGATACAAACTATATCAAAAGATACCCATATTCGTGAATCAGAAGAATTAATATTGTTCACATGTCCATAGTACTCAAAGCCATCTATATATTCAGAGCAATCCCTATCAAAATTCCAATGACATTTTTCACAGACATAGGAAAAGCAATCCTAAAATTTGTGTGGAATGACAAAAGAACTTGAATAGCCAAAGCAATCCTGAGAAAGAAGAACAGAGCTAGAAACATCACACTTCCTGATTTCAAACTGTATTACAAAGTTATAGTAATCAAAAGAGTTTGGTGCTATCACAGAAACAGACACATAGAACAATAGAACAGAATAAGAGCTGAGAAATAAACTCCCAATTGTACTATCAACTAATATTTGACAAGGAAACTAAGAAAATACAATGAGGGAAAGGATAGTTTTTTTCAATAAACGGTGCTTGGAAAACTGGATAACCATATCCAGAAAAATGAAATTGGATCTTTATGTTATATTGCTCACAAAAATTAACTCAGAATGGATTAAAGACTTAAACACAAGACTCGATACTATAAAACTCCTAGAAGGAAACATAGGGAAAAATCTCCTTGATATTGGTCTTGGCAATGGCTTTTTAGATATGACACCAAAAACAAGTAACAAAAGAGAAAAATAAGTGGGCCTGCATAAAACTAAAATGCTTCTGCCCCCAAAAGAAACAGTCAACAAAGTGAAAAGGCAACCTATAGAATGGAAGAAAATATTCGCAAACCATAAATATGATAATGAGTTAATATCCAAACTATATAAAGACTCATCAAACTCAATAACAAAAAAAAACCCAAAAGTCTAATTTAAAAAATGGTGAGAGCAACTGAATAGACATTTCTCCAACATGAAAAGATGCACACCACTAATGATCAGGAAATGCAAACCAAAACCACCATGAGACATCACTTTACACTTGTTAGGATGGCTTTCATCAAGAAAATGAGAGAGAACATGTGTTGGTAAAGATATGGAGAAAAATGAACACTTATACACTGATGGTGGGAATGTACATTTGTACAGTCATTATGGAAAATAATATGGAGATTCTTCAAAAATTTCAAATGAAAACGAATATATGATCCAGCAATCCCCCTTCTAGATATATAGCCAAAGGACATAAAAACAGGATACTGAAAAGATATCTGTACTCCTGTTTACAGCAGCATTATTCACAATAGCTAAGACATGTAAACAACCTGTTTCCATCAACAAATAAATGGATATACATATATAATGGAAAGTTATTCGGCCAGGAAATAGATGCTATGTAATCTCACATACATGTGGAATCTAAAAAAGCCAAACTTGTAGAAACAGTAGAATGGTGGTTACTAGCAGCTGTGGGGTGGGGAATTTGGGGTGAGGTCAGTCAAAGAGTACAAACTTGCAGTCAGAAGACGAATAAGTTCTGAAGATCTAATGCACAGCATTGTGATTATAGTCAACAATACTGTATTATATATTTCAAAGTTGCTAAGAAACGAGGTCTTAAATGTTTTCACTACAAAATGAAATTATAATTATGTGACATGATGGAGGTGTTAGTTAATGTTATGGTGGTAATCATATTGCAATATAACTGTATCAAATCAACATGTTGTACACTTTAAATTTACACACTGTTATGTCAATTATATCTCAATAAAAAAAATCCTATGACCTTTGTGAAGATATGTATTTCTAATTCCAGCTTGCAAAAAAATTTAGTCTTTTTTTAAATAAATGACCAGTCATAGAGAAAATTGGTACTGTAAATGACAGACTATATTATGGATGCAATACAAGTTTCTTTCCCAGTATATGTCCAGAAAAAAGCACAGCAGTGTTGGAACAGAATTTAGGGCCTATGTAGCTTAAAATTTTCACCTCATAAAACAGCTTTCTCCATGCCATATATTTCTAATCAACTGATTAAACACTTCCTCAAAAGTTTCCCCATTGAATTTTTGGGCAGTATTAATTTTTAAAACATTTTTCCCTGATATTGAAATAAATTTTGGCTCCTCAAAGTTCTACCCATAAGCTTTAATTTAAAAAATAATAATAATGAAGCTATTGTCACCTCTAATTTTCTCAGTGCTTCACAGCTGAATCTGCTCCTGCACACTGGGAATCTTTGATATTCTCTTGTTTAAAAATCTATTTTAATGGAACCCCTTCCATGTTGACCCAATTCATGAGATTGTGCTTCTCCCTCAGTTTCCTCATCTAGCATCTCATTTCTCTATTGAAACCAAGACTTCTCATGAAATTCATCCCATCTTTTTGGACTGAAACACTTTAAAAAATAATACATCTCGAGTACTTTCATGTGTCAGTTTACATACTTTACAAATATTGTCTCAATAAAAAATTCTTAAGGATATCTCAAATTTAGTTCAAATTTTTCCTATAATGTCTAATCTATCTTTACTTCCATCCAGTGGATTTTTATCTCTCACATTTTAATTTTCTTTATATTTCATGTATCTACTTAACTTTTAGAACAGACAGAATACAGTTATAACTTTTAATGGCCTTGTCTGATATTTCAAACATCAGTTTCAGTTATGTGTTGGTTTTGAATGATTGTTTATTCTTTATTATGTCATGTTTTCTTGATTCTTTTCAGGCCTGATAATCTGTAATTAAATGCCAAACCTTACCTTCTTGCATGCTAAATATTTTTGTATTCCTGGAATATTTGTTTTTTGGAAACAGTTTGATCCATCAAGGCCTTGCTTTTATATTTTATAGACAGGACCTTAGCAGCATTTAGTCTAGGGCTAATTTTTCCTCACTACTGAGACAAGTCCTTTCTGAGTAATTTATATCTAATGCCCTGTGAATTACAACTTTTTTCCCAGACTAGCTGATGGGAACTGAGCTATTCCTGATCCTGAGCACTGAGCGCTATTAACCATTAATTCATTCAAGATGGTTATTTCTCTGTCCTCAGTAGTTCCTTTACATGCATGTGCTGATCACTATTCCCCTGAATACTCTGCAGGTATTTAGCTTTCTCTTTCTGTGTAGCTCTCTCCTCTCTAGTACTCTGTCCTGTGGACTGCAGCTGTCTTGGTCTGCTTGCACTCTCAGCGCTAGCTCCTCAACTCAGAAGTTTCTCCAAGTTCCGCTCATGCTCCTTCTCCCTGCGCTGTGGCCTTACTATCTCAAGATAGTAAGTTGTGGCACTAATAGGACTCACCTCACTTGTTTCCTGTCTCTAAGAGATCACAGTCTTTCAGTGATTAATAGTCATCATCTTGAAAATCATTGTTTCATATAATAATTTTTGGCTTTTATTTATTTGTTGTTTTAAGTAGCAAGGTAGATTCAGTCTCTGTTGCTCCATCTTAGCCAGAAGTACCATCATATATTTTTTTTAACAGATATAGTGCTATATGGATTTGTATTTGTTATTAGGTTTTGGTAAGTAGTATTCACAAATGAATGTTGTGCATTAAGTTGTTGAATTTAGTGGCATAAAATAGCATTTATTTTTATTTTAATATCTGTGAGATCTATAATAATTTCAACTCTTTCATTCCTAATATTGGTTTTTGTGTTCCCTTTTTATCCTGGATTAAACTTCCTAGCTATTTGTCAAATTTTTAATGAATCTTCTCAAAGACCAAAATTTTACTTTTTGTCTTCCTCTATTTTTTAAACCTATTTCCTATTTTATTGATTTTTCACTTAACTCTTTTTCTTGACTTTTTGATTTCTTTCCTTCTACTTAGTTTGGGATTGATTTTTCTCTTCATTCCTGGATCTTCATGGTAGAAACTTAGATTACTAAAATTGAAAATTTTCTTCCTTTTTTTAATAATAAATGTATTTAAATTTTGCCTCTAATCATTGCTTTAGCTGCATCCTACAAATTCTGATATTAGTGTTTAGGTTATTATTATAATTTAGGTTCAAATATTTTATAATGTTTCTTGTGATATTTTTGGTCCATGGGTTATTCAGAAGTATGTTGTTTAATTTCAAAATGTTTAGGTATTTCTAAAAATCATATTATTAATAATCTCTAATTTAATTCCATTGTGATCAGAGAATATGTATTGGATGATCTCAATCCCTTTAAATATACTGGAACTTATTTTATGGTCTAAAATGTGTATCGAAGTTTCAGGATATACTGTTCAATAAATATCAATTATGTCATATTTGCTGTTTAAATCTTCTATGTAATTACTAATCTTTTTTTTTGTCTACATGTTTGATCAGTTACTAACAAATGAGCTTTTAAATATTTAACTGTGATTATGGATTTGTTTCTTTCTCCACCATATCTTTTTTTTAATATGAAATAATTTTTATTAAAGTATAATTGACATAAAATATTATATTGGTTTCAGGTGTACAACATAGTGATTTGACATTTATAGACCTCGTGATGTGATCACCACAATAAATCTAGTACCCATCTGACACCTAATAAGGTTATTACAATATTATTGACTATATTCCCTGTGCTGTCTATTATATCCCTGTGACTTACTTATTTTATAATAGAAAGTTTGTACCTCTTATTCCCCTTCACCATTTTTGCCCATCCTATGCCCCCTCTCCTCTGGCCACAATCAGTTTGTTTTCTGTATCTATGAATCATATATTTTTACAAACTGTATATTAGACTCTCAGCTACACTAATCTCCAACTCACTCCCTCTGATTCTGGCCCCACAGCAGAGCATTTCTCCGAAGAGAAAGCATTAATGAATTTAAGGTTCCTTCTCTTCCTTACTGACAGAGCATGTTCCATAGTGTATCCCACTCAAGACACAACATAAAGATTTTAGTGGACTTAAAAATTAAAATTCTTCCTTTAGTACAAGTAGTTTCATGTTACTTTTAAAATGACACAACTGACAGCCTCTCATTAGTGTGTGTATAGTAAGTGAGGATGTGTTAAACCCTGTTATTTACTGTTCTGACCAACATACCATTGTTAAATCGTTTGCCTGGGCCCATG
>NW_006436278.1:280827-285466 GCF_000325575.1 Pteropus alecto
ATCTGCATTACTCATTTTCTTCAACTCACAGATGCAGAATGTGTTAGAACTCCATTTTTATTGTATTTAAATCTTCCTTTGGGATAACACAGATATTTCTAGGAACCTCTGCTCCTGGAAGATGACCATAAATAAATAAAAACAAAACACAGCCTTCATTTCGCATATCCAAGCTTCCATAATGCAAATACAAAAGAGAAAATCTCCCAAAGAGAGGACTTTTCTCTAGATAGAGGACCTGTGAGTAGGGAGAGGCCTTAGCAAATGTCCACAGTATATTGGATGGTATTTATAGATTACAATTGAAGACTCATCTTAATAGTTGCCTTTTCATTTCCTTCTGTAAAACTGAAAAGTAACCACGGAAGAATAATGGCCTTTAACAATGGCTTTTTGATTTGTAAGCTATTTGAGTCTAATCTTTTTTTGAGGCACACAATTGCCAAAGATATTGTCACTATTATATTGTCCTTGAGTACTCAGTAGTGAATTCGAAGACCCCAGAAACCTTTCTTTGCATGAAATCAAGACTCCTGAAAAATTATAGGCAACTGATAGTTAAATGGAGTCTAAGGTCTTCTGCAAATATTATATTCTCCCTTCATTACTGCTTTATAATGGAATGCAAGAACACTGCTTTATAGTCTGTGCTGAGAACAGCATGTATTGACCTCTTGTCAGTACCTCAATCTAGTGTTCTCAGTTTACTGTTGAGATATAGTATAGCTATTGACAAGCAAGAGGAACTGCCAAAGATAGAGCATATATTATTAAAGCAGTTCATTTTCTCATCAACAGTTTATGTCTTGCTCTGGATAATTAGTGAGGTCTTGGAAGGAATTAGTATAGTATTTGGGAATGTGTATGGCAAGAGAATATACATACATTGAGTTAGAAAAGAAATGTACTCATTTATGGAGGGGCTGAGCAATGTGAATGGCATGCACATAGAAAGTGAACTCTGAGATCATGCACGTGGTTTTCCCATTATACTCTTACAATCAGCCCATTTATTAGTCTTTGTCTATAAGACTTGTCTAGGGTCATTATGTTTCTAATGTTATACTATTGCCTATATCAAAAGCTAGCTTTTAATTCACTCATCATCACCCTGCATAAACTGAAGAAAAAGATTCTATTTTCACTCAGCAGCCTGGGGATATGTCAACCAGAAGAAATAATTGATCAAATGAACTCATGCCATTTACATGGCCAAAATATGTACAGAAGGAGGTGGGAATCCATGGATTAATCCAGATATGCTTTCTCTAGATGACTTCAAGCATCTAGATGTTCTTATGAAACATAGGTAGCCTAGTATTCTGTCCCTGCTATGTGCTGTATAAGGCTACATTTCTACCTAATTCCATCTTCAAAGTATAGGGATTCACTTCAAGACTTTCACTTTTTATATGAACATGTGGCATTCTATGGCTATGTTCTAGTCCAACACTCAATACTTTTAGGTTTCTGTCTTTCTAAAATAATTATTTCAATTCTATTTTATATAATCATGGTTTAGCAGTAAACCTTCATCTCAGGTGGTTCAAACGAAAACACTTTAATGAAGAGACTTTATACAGATGTCAGGCGGGATTAAGGAAACCAACTATGGATGTCAAGGCACCCAGAAACTAGCAACAGCCATTACCATCTCTAAGGCTGAAGGGGTGAAGGGAGGTAAGGATACTTCCAGAGCTCACTGAAAGCTGGACCCATAGAGGAGAGGACACCCAGCAGGAGCTGTAATTGTGAAGTAATGCAACTGCTGACAGAGAAGCTGCACAGAAGCAGGGAAAGTCCTGTGGAGAGATGTTGCCCTTACCTTTCTCTCCTCCCATCCTGCAGTGTCCTGTTGGTGCCTCCAAAGGGCTAAAACCCATCCAGAAGACAGCCAGCAAGGGAACGAGTTTCCATCTCCAGTACACAGAATTGGCAGAGAAAGGTACAAAGTAGATCTGGGGAGGGCAGAGTCAGGGGATGGAGAACAAATCAGCACACGTTTAGAGGTTACTGCTTTTGAACAGAAGGATGAAGTGGGAATCTAAGCATTTGAGACTATTCTACATCACCATCATTTTTTGACTGGACAACTACAATTCTATCCTAACCAGTCTCTCCATGTCCACACTTGTCTCTATCCAATTAGAACACCATTGAAGCCAGAGAAATCAGTTCTTAAACTAATTTGATTGTCACACCTGGCCCTCTGTGGCCCTCCCAGCCTCAGCACTTAACCTTTCAGTGGATTCCATTGCTCTTAGGACAGAATCTAAAATCCTCACCAGGGCCTGCAGTGTCCTATCTGTTCTGTTCCAGCCTAATTTTTAAATCACATCTTGTTCCATTCTCTCCGTCTCTTTGGCTCCCTCCAGCATTTCTTTGCTTTCTGCCCAATTCAGCAACATTAAAATGTTGCACCTTCTTCCTGGAATGTTATTCCTGCGTTCCCCTCTCTCTTAGTTAATGCTTCCTCATCCCTCAGATCCCATCTCAAAAGTCACTTCCTCATGGAAGCTTTCACATAATTCCTGGACCAGCTCAGGTACCAATTTTTATATATTTTTCTTATACAGTGTACATTTTCTCCATTGAACCCTCTCAGCTTAAAGTGCTACACATATTTGTTTGATGATTAGATAGATTTCCATCTCCTCTACTAGATAATAAGCACCATGAAGCAAGAAATTTATCTGGTTTTGTTCAGCATTATATCTGCAAGCCCAAACTCAGTAGCCCCCATGGTAGGCTTTCAACAAATAGACATAAATAAATTTGAAATAATTATTATGTACCTCAGCTATAGTTCAGGATGTTAATATGAGATAAGACACATGTATGTATGTTTGACTATTTGATTAGTTATGGATTTATTATTCAGTTTTCTATACAGAAAAACATATAACAATATACCCATTGCTTATATTGGCTCTTCATGTACTTTACAGGTAAAGCAATCTTTTTTTTTTTTTAATTATATTTTCAGGTTATGTCCTTGAAATGTCTGAGCTAAAAATCTTTGGTAGCATTATTTATGCATGATAGAAATTGTGTTTCTGTCTGAGATATGAAAAATAACGTTTTCTGAAAACTGTTTAAAAAACACCTTTTTACTATCTTGCATTTTTAGTTCTATAAAACTCAATTTTCCTAGTCATGAAAAAGAATGCAGTTGCCAAGAAAAAGGTGCGAGCATGAATGCGTAATATTTAAAATTATTCAAAGTAAATGTTCTTTTAGGGAGGAAAATTGTTATATCAAGGGAAACGCTGTCTGCTTTCTAAAAGACTATTCTAAACAAATAATTATAAACCACACTTTTCATGTGGTCTATGAAGTTCTGGACGGCAGAATATTTTTTGTAATTGGCCTAGCTATGATTATAGAGACATGAATTTGGCCCTATTGCCACATCCCTTATTAAGGCTGTTTTCACACAGGCACCAGGAAATATATGTGAGGGAAATACCTTAGAATTTTGTTGAATTAGTGAGTGACACAATTATTTTCCACATTCCAGCAGCAAAGAAAAAAGCATAACTCCTTTTGCACACCTATTTGAATGGAGAGTAAGGTGGTGCATGTAAATGAGAGAAAGTATAGGAAGTACCTAGCATGGTGGGAGTAAATATTATGCAAAATCACACAGTAGACAATTTATAAATATTAGTTCCCTTTTCTCTTTATTTATGGAGATACTGAAGTTGTGAGGGAAACACCGATTACAAAAGTACAGTCACACAGTTGGAGGAACATCTCATAGAGAAAGGCAGTGTATTCCCTCCCTTTATTTGTAATCCTTCTCAACTGAGCATGAAGGGGAGAAGACAAAAATTTTAAAGATTCAAAATTAGAAGGCTCAGTGGAGTATAAGAGAAGCTATGGGAGAGAAAGAGAAAGTTAAGTGTTGAAAAGACAAACAGGCCATCACTCTTATAAGATATAGGCTGGTAGTGAAAAGACAGAAGAAACAGCTTATCACTTTTTTTTTTTAAAAGCAGTAGTACTCAATGTTCCAAGGGAGCCTTACCCAGGGTTCTAACGTATTAAAAAGGTCAAAGTGGAACTCATCTGGCTGTTGGTAGAAGGGGAAGTGAGATAAGATTCCCACCTTCTCTTTCCACCCAACTCTGCCCTACCCTGAATCTTTTATGGTTCTACAGAACTTTGCCTGGAAACTTGGTCCTGTACTGCTATTCAAATAACACTTTAGTGACATACCCAGAGTGTCACCACAGCACAATGGCAAGAGGGAATTTTATAGTCAAGTCTTGAAAGAAAACTGAGTTATTAGTTTCCAACTGAAGTATAGGAAGAGAAGGTACTTAATTTATACCTAGGAATGCCTCATTTAAAATTGTATCTTTCAAATTGAAGAAGATACAAAGAAATGGAAAGATATTCCGTGTTCTTGGATTGGAAAATTCAGCATATTTCAGATGACCATATTACCTAAAGCATTATACAGATTTAATGCAATCCCCATCAAAATCCCATTGGCATTTTTCAAAGAAATAGAACAAAAAAATCATCAGATTTGTATGGAAGCACAAAAGTCCCTGAATTGCCAAAGCCATCCTGAGAAAAAAGAACAAGGCTGGAGGCATCACTCTGCCTGACTTCAAATTATACTACAAAG
>NW_006436278.1:286459-297701 GCF_000325575.1 Pteropus alecto
CTGTGGTACACATATACAATGGAATATTATTCAGCCATAAGAAGAAATGAAATACTGCCATTTGCGACAACATGGATGGAACTTGAGATAATCATGCTAAACGAAATAAGCCAGACAGAAAAAGTAGAAAATCACATGATATCACTTATATGTGGGATATAAACCTAAAAGAAACAAATGAACAGGACAAACGGAGACTCAAGGACATGGACAATGGACTAGTGGTTACCAGAGAGTAGGGGGTAGGGGAGGAGGGAAGAGGTAGACGGTGTAAAGGGGATCAAATATAGGGGATTTGGGGGATGGTGAAGTGGGTAAAGGGGATCAAACATATGGTAGCTGAAGGAAACTGGACTCAGGGTGTTAAATACACAATAGAATGTATAGATGTCACATTATAATGTACACCTGAAAATTATATAATTGTATTAACCAATGTTATCCCAATAAACTTAAAAAAATAGAATAAAATAAAATAAAAAATCATAATAAAATAAAATAAAATCGTATCTTTCATTAATTGCTAATTCCATAGATTGAATTCCTAAATTACTTGACGGTAATTGTTGCTTAGGCAATTTTGGTGCATTTTGTTAAATATTTCATTTTACAGGAAAAGGTTGGATTATTTGTCAAATTACTTATTTTATTTAAATGAGATCCTAAAATTGCTGACTTGATATAACTATTGAAACTAAGTTTTATAATAGAAAAGGGATGGTATATAAATCCAAACCTTGCCTTTGAGATAGATGGTTTTATACTATTTTTGCTAAATAGCAAAGCTGCTAAAACAGCTTTGCTATTTAGAAGGCTCAGTGGAGTATAAATTAAGGAAGAAATTAAGGAAATAGTCTGTTGTGTTCCCTATTTATTTTATTTAACTTCTATTTGGATTTACAACAATGGTTTTAAATAATTTCAATTTAATTGTCAGCCGACATTACTAATTGGAAGCCAAAACATACAGCGTTATCAACAAAACCTGCCCCTTGAATGGACAAATGCTATGCTGATGGCAAGCTAAATTGGGAACGTGAAGTAAATATAAGCCCACAGTTAAAAAGCAAAGATGGGAATAAAAGCAATCAGAGAAGAAATATTTTGCTTTCCCACCACCAAATCTACCACTCTGCTATATGCGTACCTATATATTTTGCCTTCTATTTCTCACTGAAATGAAAAGAGTGACTCTGCAATGAATTAGGATTATATGTTGCATTTTGGCCATTATTAGAATGTGACAAATAGGATATGGGTCAAGACAGTCTATGTACATTCTCCACACTTGTTCTCTCTCCAACATCTATGGCTGGAAGTGATGGACTTGTAGATGGCATATACAAGTTGTAAGAAGCACAGATCTTCAGTCACGGCTTAGAGAGTAGTTTGATCTATATGTTACTATGACATGAGTGACAAGCCTTTGTTGAGTACAGCCACTGAGAATTCTGGATTTTTTGCATAGCATACACTTCACCATTTTAGCCTATCCCAACTAATATAGATGGCCATGGACTTCTTCAGTTTTGTAATAATTTTATAAAATTTCAAGAATCACTATAATGCATATTTGGCTCTGCTGTTCTATATATAAACTTGTCCACACTTTCAGCTCTGCATTTCTTATCTCTATAGTGATCATCAATAGATAATCTAACCTAAAGAAATGCAATAGCATAGAAAACAGTTTGGTCCCAATCCAGCATTTCCCAAAGTATTTTCCAAGAATCATAACTTCTCGGAGATATTAATACGTGTACCTGAACAGAATTTTGAAAAATACTGTATTCAATAGATCCTTCAGGAGACACTTGACATTGTTTTCATGTTGAAAGCTCTGATCAGACCTGCAACAAATAAGCCAAAGTTGCTTTGTACCAAGTGTTTCCCACATTTATTTGACTATAACTTTTTTTTCTGCAAACATTTCTCAGAAGGAGTTCCATTTGTGGAAAAGTAGTTAAAGAGATAGCCTGAGAAAAGAGTCCTATAATTTTGTTTACAAAGATGCATTTTTACCAAAAGAATACTGAATTAGGATGCTACCAAAGAAACATCGCCAGCAGGTTAAGTAGGAGTATTCATTTCCTAGGGTTGCTGTAATAAATTACCACAAATTAGATGACCTCCCCCCAAAAAAATTCTCTCACAGATCCAAAGGCCAAAAGTTTGAAATCAAGGTGTCAACAAGGCAATGCTCTCTCTGAGGGCTCTGGGGAAGAATCTTTCCTTGGCTCCTCTAGCTTCTCGTGGTTGCTGACAATCTTTGACATTTCTCAACTTTCTTCCCTGTATCTTTCCTGTGTCTCTTCTCTTGTGTGTCTTCAAATCTCCCCTTCCTCATAGGGATACTAGTCATTGGATGTAGGCCCCACCATAATCCAATATAATCCCATCTTAATTTTATTCTATCTGCAAAGATCCTATTTCCAAATAAGGTCACACTCGCAGACTCTGGAGTTGGAGGTAATCACCTCAGCATTATCTTTTGGCAGCATCTGGTTAGGCGAGTCAGAAATATGTAGGACAGGCTGCAGGCTGGAAACTCTTGGGCAGGAGCTGACACTGCAGTTCACAGGCAGAATTGCTTCTTCTCCATGGAAATTTCAGTTTTGCTCTTTAGGGCTTTCAACTGATTGGGCGAGGCCCACACGCACTATCAAGGATCATCTCCTTTATTTAAAGTCAGTTGATTGTAGATGTTAACCACATCTATAAAATACCTTCGCAGCAACATCTAGATTACTGTTCAATTGAATAACTGGGTACATAGCCTAGCCAAGTTAACACGAATAACTAAACATCACCAAGGTAAAATTAAATTGCCAGGTCAAGAACTTGCTGATGTTCTAGCACATTCTAAAGCTCTCAGCATACCAAAGCTTTTTTACTTATAACAAAAATTTCTTGAGTTGCCTTTATCAGACACAGACAGTTCTAGTGAGGTAGCCATTATTACTCTCATTTCTGAATGAAAGGGACAATTAATATGATACAATTTAATTCTATTCAGATATTTTAAAAAACATGACATCTATGTGGCTGTTTTGAAATCTTTATTTTGAAATGATCTTAGCATCTAAGCTAATATTCTTACTTTATCAATAGATGAACTGGCCAAGAGTAGAAAAGTACCTTGCTCATATTTGCCTGGCAGGTTTAGACCCAATATGCAATAAGAATCCAGTCCAGTTCTCTTTTCACAGTACCTCTCAGACAACTATGAAAGGAGATACTAGGCTATACCAAGAAAAATGGATAAACTCTTTGGCTTTGTTCTTCTAGTCATTAATTACACCGAGGAATCATCTCATGCCCTTCCACTAGGGCACAGAGCTCAGCAGACAGGAGCTGTCACTGTTGTCGGAGAGGAAGAGTGTTTGGGCATGAGGGTAACTCTCCCAGCAGAATGCTTTTTCTGTACTAGACCTCTCAGGACCCTCTCTTTAACTATGGGTCACGTCCTTCATCTGCATCACATCTGGAACTCAATTTTTAGCCACTCTGAGTATACAAGGTTGGCCTGCCTCTGTATTTCAATGACATTCTGTTTTGATATCCTAGGTGATATGTCCACATAAATACATTAAGACAGGAACAGCAAAGGTCGTAACCGTCCTTATTACTGAAGCTAAAATTTAATGAGCTAGATCACAGGCTGCTTTAAGAACGGCCGTGCCAGGTTAATGGGGCTCTACCACTGAAGCCAATTACACTGGGTACAATTACATCCTATTCTAATAGCTGTAAGTCAGGGTAACACAAAGATTCTGTCTCTGGGTAATTACTAGCTAGGAAGCAGGTGAGGGGAAACCAAGCAAATTGTCACTGATCATACAAGAGACACACAGAGAGCACTGAGCTAGTAGCTATTCCGGGTATGTGTGTGTCATCTGTTGCTAAGATGGAGCTGGCTTCACAGTCAGAAAGCCCTCTTCTTCTAGCACTGACCAAAAGGATATGTGATTTCAAAGACGCTTTTAGAAAAGTAACTGAAATGTGAATAGTAGGAGAGGGGGAGGAAGAACTCAGAAAGCCCTTCTCTATTGAGACTGTTTCCCTAAGGATTTTGGAAGATTTAGTAGACTGACATTATTGATTTTTTTCCCCTAATCTAAATACAGAGGAGTGTAAACAAAACCCAAAATGATATTGGAGAATTTGGACAAATAAACCTCAAAGATTGACTTAATAAAATACCTCTTTTAAATTCTCTCTTGTCCTCACCCTTGTGGCTATTTACAGGTATTTTACTACACATGGCTAAAAGGGAGCAACCAAAGAGCCTTCTGACAAATGAGAATCCCTCAGAAATATAGATGAAAACACTCTGAAATTTCCAAGTAACAGAATTTCCCTGTGATCTCATGGATCAATTTTCACACTATTGATTTTTGCAAAACATTTGAGATACCAACAAATCTACTTCTCTACATGAAACACATGTGCTCATATTATCAGTGATTAAATATTTAAAAATCCAGGGGCATGGGAGTAAGTTTTTCTTAATGAAAGCATCAATGACATTTATTGGCACTTTGGGGAAGTCATTGCAAACAAGGGCAGCTGTATTTCTGAGTGCTCCCTTTTGAGTAGTACGATGTTTATAAGAGAATGAGTATTAAATAAATGAGAGAGCAATGTCAATTTATTAGAATGTTCTTTGTTTCCAAGAGATTAAAGTTTCAAAAAAGTAATCCCTACTATTCGTTGTTCAGACCACAATTGGAAAGACTTCCAGAATGACTCAAGACTTTTAAAAGATCCTTTCAAAGCAATGAGGTAATTTGTGGTAGAGTAGAAACAAAGGAACAATAGAGTGTAGCCGGTGTAGTGTGAAGTCAGATCATGTCTTGCTACTGCTTGCTCTGATATTAAATATTGGTGATATTGCTCTTTTTTTATCATTAGAAGAAGAGACAGAAGAGGCTTTATATTAGTTATAGATTCGTTCTGTCCCTTTACTCTCTCTAAACAAAACACATTTCTCTAAATCCTTCTGTTTTACACACTCTCCAAAATACCATTTGTTTTCACTCCTAATTTAAGATCGTTATTCTTTTCTTGGTTATCTTCCTCTGAGATTGTCCTTAAAGAATTAAATTCTGTAATTAAGTCTAATAATTGGAAAGAGACCCCGTCATTTCTAGCAAGGCTGCCTTGTTGAATGCTCTTAGGTAACAAGCCACCTGAGATCCCCAAATAAATAAAAGGACAGAATACTCTCCAGTTCAGTGTTCTATTTCTTTCAGTATTCAGTTATACATAATGCCATGTCAGTAAGGAAGAAAGCCTCACTGCAAGTGTATTATATTTGAAAGATACTAAAAAAATGATTCAGCCATCTTTTCATTTGGGTAGATCCAATGCCAATCTATCTTGGATAACTGCAGTGTTCTGAATGTGTAGATTTTCTACAAAGGCAAGCAGATATTCTTCCTTTATATTTATATTTACTGTGGCTATTCAGAGAACATTGTGGTCAGCCCTGTCAATCACACAAGTGCTGTTACTGTATAGCATAAGAAAGAAAATAGGAGAACATATAAGAATATAAGAAAAATGAAAAGGTGCAACTCGTGAGGAACAATACATCCAACACCACACATTACTTACTCCCACCTAGAACTAATACTATGCAAGAATAATAAATGGCTACATTTCAGAAACATTTTTTAAAAAACCCTCAGATACACTGGCAGTTTACATTCATACCAATGGGTCCACATTAGAAGCAAAACAAAACAGGATCACAAATTAGTTTTCCTGTCACCGGTAGAATTAAACTTTCTTAAAATGGAGTTCAAGAATGACCCAGATCGATTCATATTCTATAATCTTGTTACTTAAAGAGTGGTCCACGGACCAGAAGTATCAGTATTGCTTGGGAGCTTACTAGAAGTGAAAAATCTCAAGCCTCACCTCAGACCTACTAAATCAGAATCTGCACTTTATCAAGATTCCAATGTGATTTGTAAGCTATGTTCTTTTCCAGACCTACCTGGCAAAACAAAAACAAAAACAAAAACAATATCACAAAAACCAGGCGAATGGATAAAAAAAAAATGTGATATATACATACATAGGTATATTATTCAGCCATTAAAGGGAATGAAAATCTGATGCAGGATACAACATGGATAAACCTTGAAAACACTATGCCAAGTGAAGTAAGCCAGATACAAAAGAGTAAGTGTTGTATGATTCCCCTTACATGAGATATGTAGACTAGACAAATTCATAGTGGCAGAAAGTAGAATAAGGAAAATATTGTAGAAATGGATAGCGATGATAGCTGCATTGTGAATTAACTTAACACCACCAAATTATACACTTGAAAAATGTTAAAAGGGGGAATTTTATTTTATGTACATTTTACCACAATATAAATGCAAAAAAAGATTTCGATAATGTTTAAAATAGCACATTTTTAGTAATTATCCTTTAAAATCATTGCCTTCTATGGAAGTTAATTTGGAGAACTCCTTGTTATACTGTTAGCCCCAACACAGGCTGGCACTGTTACTCCTCCTCCTTTCTTTAGAAAGTTCTTAATGGTTTGGAATTGTTTGAGATCACTTCCCACACACTTCCAGTCTGCAATTCCCAAGGTAATGTAATACACATATCCTACATTTAAATAGTAGATTCTAAATATACAACATCACAAAATTTGTAAAGGTGAAGACACACTGGATTAATTTACAATGAGCTGCTAGGAGACAGTTTGATACTTTTGAGTGTTGCTTTTAAGCTTTGTTAGGTGGGACCAGAGTAGTATTTAGTTTAAGACTAATTTTTCTTCACTCCTGATGCAAAACCCTCTGTGTACACTACCTTGTGTACTATAGGATAATTTGTACACCATTCCTGATCCTGTTTGAGTCCCAGGGATTGTTTCTCGCAGTCCTCTTGGGTAGTTCTTTCCTTGGCCTAGGCTATTTTCTTCACATGCATTTGCTAATCAGTATTCTATTGAATACTTGAGGGGGACATCTGTAGATCCCCAAATCAGTTAATATCTCTCCATCTTACCACTCTCCCTCTCTCTCCCTCTCCCTTCCTCCCTCTTCCCCTGTGTGCATCTCTCTGGTGCTCTGCCTTCTAAACTCCAGCCACCTTAGTCCACCTGCACTCGCAGCTCTGTCTATTCACCTCAGGGTGACCACCAGGATCTTCCTGGGATTCTTGTGACTGTGCCACAGCCTGGAAACGCTCACAAGAAAGGAAGCTGGTCCTCCTAAGTCTCACTTTGTTTCTATCCCATCTCACAGATATCACTCTCATTATCCAATGTGCAATGTCTTGAAAAACCAACGTTCAATATATTTTGTCTGTTGTTTTTTTCTTTTTAGTTGTTGCAGGCAGGAAGGTAAAAGAAGTTCTCGTTACTCCATCTTTCTCAGAAGTGGAACTCTTATTCTGGCAGTGGTTTTGAAGAGAATGAATCTACTGTAATAAATCTTTTCCTGTCTGAAAAACTTAGAATTGTTCCTGTTTTACTACTGGAACAGTGGCTGTAGATATGCCTAGAGTTTGAAGTAAATGAGGTAATAACAGAAATGGAATCTAACATTTACTTAGTACTTACTGTTTTCTAAGCAAATTGCACACTTAGGAAAATCACTCAGTGAATATTAGCTGACTCTGAATATCACTGATTTTATTTGGTTTAATATGTTAGTGCTCTTACAAGTATGCATGTGTGTATAGTTAAATTGCATTTATTTGAAGCTATACCATTTGGATATATAAGGAGTGGTTACAGGGAGTAGTGGTGTTGGTGCTACATCAGGAGCCAAATGAGTTCCAAATGCTAGCAAATTTAAACAAAGGACCTTTAACATTCACTGCCTAAATAATTATATATAATTCCTAGACTATTGACATAAATTGAGTCCCTATATTGCTTGGCTTGCCTTATGTTTCAAACACCTTTAATAGTAGGGCATTCCAGGACTACAGAATCTCATAATAAAAGTGGAATTTAACTTTAAACCTGAATTGTAAATTATAAACATGAGATTTTGTAAAATATTTTGAAAATACAGAAAAGTTTAAAGAAGAAAATTTAAATAACGAATAATCCCATTAGCTACTGACAAGAATTCTCATAGTCAACCCTTTATCTGACCAGTATTTTTCTAAATGCACGTGTGATTCTTTCTGTAAATGTGTGTATATGTGTATATACTTAAGTTTTTTGTAACATTATGTTGGTAGTGTAACTGTAATGGTCTTTTACGAGCCATAACTTTTCGTACTTTATATTTCTTATACCATTTTATAAAAACTGTTTTTAAGAAAATAGAGTCTTGTTATTCATATACTTGTTTTGATTATCAAATACCAATTATCTTTTACTATTCCACACCATAATCATTTTGGTCTATTCTAAGATGATACCTCTGTATTTGTTTAGAAGATGCTTATAAAAACATCACTTTTCTTTTTAAAAATGATGCTACAGCCAGCAGTGTGCTATAGTCCTGCCATACTGCTTTGCAAGAGCTGATTATGAGCATTTCTTTATAATATCGCACTCGATGATATCACATTTGTAGCTTGAATTCAGCCATCAGTATGTTTACAATACAGAAAAAGAAAAATGGTACAAAATAAGGCCTTTATTTTTTCTGGAGAGCCAGTTATTAGACATTTACTACACCACCTCTGGCTATAATCGAGCTATAAAATACCATGCTATTAAATGAAGATGTAAATAGATAGATAAGGAAAAAATCAAATCAAAGAAAACATGTATATTATATTCCATTTCTGTTGAGAAATCTACATGCATATTAAACAAAAATATCTTTAAAAACTAGATTTACCTCTAAGAAATATGGCTGGTGATCTGATTTTTTTTAAAAAGTTTTATATATATTTGTATTGTTTTAGACCTTTATCACAAATGTTTTACTCTTGTGATTAACATATATATTAAAATTAGTGAATATTTCTTCAGGAAAATAAATTTATTGTGCTGATATTATCTTGAATATATTAAGACAATAATAACCACAATAGAAATCCTTTATTTACTGTTTAAGATGTATTAGATGTACATTGTGCTAGGTAGCTTTTATATAGGTTTACTCACCTAATCCCCACAAATGCTGCATAATTTGGATTGTTGTCCTCATTTTGTAGAAGGATCAACTAAGGTGCACAGAAGTTATATTTATCTTAATCAAACAGCTAATATACACACACATACACACATACACACACACATACTTGGTTTTTAAAGCCAGGCTTTCCTCCATCTGCTGAATGGAGAGCTTCACTTGCTCATTTTGGAATTTCTAATTTGTGAGTTCTATCCCAGAATGAATGACCAGATCTTAAACATATTAGGAGAATGACAATTGTTGGTATATGCTGAATGATTAGCTTGACGAAGGGTGAGAATTGGGATGGTACTGTCATTAATTAATGTTAAGTATAAGAGAAATGTGAAAGGTAAAGTAAAAGGGTTGAGATAGAGGGGACTAACTAAAAATAGAGATCATGTCCATAATTCCTGATTATGTGATACAAAAAAATAAAAATTCTTAGGCGACTGAGTGAAACTTGGATATCAGGGGATTTTGCATAGATGATAACAGAGATTGTTCCAATGAGCCAAACCCAAAATCCTGTGCCAGTATGTGAAGAGCACTCATGCAAAAATTTATTAGTAATGAGATAGGTAGTTGCAGTACAGAGCGTGTTTCTCATGTTCATAGGCTATTAAATATAGGAAATGAGGGAAAATGCTTATTCTTATATCCTTATATCCAATCAGAATATGTTGATTGGTCAAAGTTCAAGAATAAAGTCCTAGCTTTACTTTGATCCGTTCACAGATCCAAAAGAATCCAGAACTGGTAGCCTATTAGCTGCAGAAGAACTGGAGCAGTGTTCTTGTTGATCTTCCTAGTGTATAAACCAGAGCATCTAAAATATTTCAATAAATTGATGTGAAAATGAAATGACAATGCACTTATTGGGAGATTGGAAAGAATTAGAAAGCTGGATAATGCCAAGATTTGGTTGAGATGTTGGGACATTGCAGGATTGATGGGACTGTAGACTGGTACAGCTATTACAGAGAGTAATCTAGCACTGACTACTCAATTAACTATATGCATACTTTACAACCCAACAATTCTGTTTGTGGGAATTTATTCCAAAGAATTTTCACACAGGTCCATAAATTTGCACATCATGTACATATTATGGATTTTAAAAGAGGACATTGTGGCAAGAACCACAAGTATCACTTAGGTTTGAAGCTGAAATCATTCTCTGGTAATATCAGAAACCTCCTTCTAGTTTTACATTCTAATTGCTTAACATAACAAGAAAATTATTGCTCTTATTAAGCCTTAAAGCTTAAAGACAAGATATTTACATGCTTTTGGAACCAGACATTTTGTAAATCGTTTTAGAATATGGTGTATTTAATTTGCTGTTAACTTTCATTTAAAATTTTTTAAAAGGTTAAAGGATTATTCAATCAAATAAATCATAAACTTTTCCAGAGTACCCCCTCAAACACCAGGACCTCTGTTAGGCTTTGCAGATCTGGAGACACAAATAAGGCAGAGTCCGTGACCACAAGAAGCCAGTATGACCTCAGAAAACATTTTAGGAAAATTAAAATAGAGAGTTTTTTCACCTGTCAGCATCAAAAGAGAAGTTCAGTTCAGATTTTAAGTCAATGATATGGTTCGTATCTTTTATCTGTACTGCAGACCTTTAATTAAATCTTTCTGGTACTTTAACTCCAGGGAAACCCAGTTGATGATTCCAAGTCAGTCATTGAATGTGATTTAAAATCAATAAGAGTGAAAGACACCCTGGGTGTGCTGTCCTTTCAGAGGAAGCAGGAGCACTTTCATGCCTGGTTTGCAGAAAATCAATTATCTAAAGCAACTACCAGGATAATATGGACAGAGGGAGCTTATGTTTATGGATAGGCCAGTGCTGTTATTTCTGATGTATATACATTATAACCATTTAACACTATTGCACTCTAATGTTCTGTTGCAGGACCTGCTGAAATGCTTGCTGTTATAGTACAGGGTTACAGACTTCTACGCCGAGAGCTGTGGTTGACCAAAAGCAAATGTTAGAGTACCTGTTTCCTCAAAAAGCCCTGGTATATATTTCAATATATATGGATACATTGTCCCATTCCACAAAGAATCGAGGATATTTAGAGTTAATAAAGGATAAGAGGATACTTAGA
>NW_006436278.1:297822-388752 GCF_000325575.1 Pteropus alecto
GAAAATAGATATTCGACTAGAACAACAACAATAAAAGTGATCAATATAAGATTGGCATGGTTCCCCTTGAGAAGGATAGCATATTATGGCTCAGACATGTCATTATTGCAAAAGCTGTTGCTTGCTCCTTAGCAATTACACAGTACAGACTTACACTGAAGGTCCCCTATGAACAGATTCTCACTTACTTTTGTTACCACATCCATAACAACCTCCATTCAAGCAACCTATGTTCCAGAAAAATTGACTAACGCAATGATTTCCTGAAGACCCCTCTGCTTTCCTCTTTGCCTATATCCATGCTTTCCTCTGTGAACCAAAACCTAACATCCTTCAGAGTCCAGCATCATCACCACCTCCCAAAGTCCTTTTCTCAATAACTCCATTAAGTATGAGTTTTTCTTTTCCCTGTATGCATTTATTGTATTGTTTACTACATGCTGCCTTCATGATAGTTAAATATGTGGCTTATCAGAAACACATGTCAGAGGGGGAAATTTATTAGAAATCAACGGTGTGATATAAAATAGAAGTAGTTATCTAGGACTATAAGGGAGAGAATCACCTTATACTACGAACTACATCAAGAAGCTGTTCTGAAGATATAATTAAAAATAGACAAACTGGAGAGCAGGTAAGAGGTAGAAGGAATTTAAACCAGATGCTTCTTTGATCGGAAGTCAAGGGGAAATCCATGTCCTTGTAATAAGACCACCCCTTTTCAGGACACCAAAGGCAGAGGCCAAGAGAGTATCCATGGACTCACAATAAAACAACCATATAGCTGAGCCAGAGGCTTCTTTCAGCAGAGGTCAAGAGGGAGCTTATGTGCTGAGAGTGAGAACATCTCTCTGCAGGACTCCATCCACACATCATCAGGAATCGAGTGGGAGGCCCAGAATTCTACATGTCCCTGGCAAGGCCCCTCATCACAGTGCCTTCCCTGAAGGCTTTGTCACCACTTTTTGCCTTGTGATTATCACAGTTATATTATGTCCTGCCTTCTCTTCAACTAATCGTGTTGGGAAACTGGATATCCACATGCAAAAGAATGAAAATGGGCCCTTGTCTTACCTCACACAAAAATAAAGTTAAAATTGTTTAAAGATTTAAGTATGAAAATCCTAGAAGAAAACATAGTGGAAAAACTTCATAACATTGGTCTTGGCAATGATTTCTTGTATGTGACACTAAAAACATAGGCAACAAAAGCAAAAATAGAAAAGTGGGACTACATCAAATTACAAAGCTTCTGCACCGTGAAAGAAACAATCAACAAAATGAAAAGGCAACCTAGTGAATGGGAGAAAATATTTGCAAATTATATATCTGATAAGGGTTTAATATCCAAAATATATAAAGAACACATACAACTCAATAGCCAAAAGTCTAATTTAAAAATGAGCAAATAGCCTGAATAGACATTTTTCCAAAAGAGACATATAAATGGCCAACAGGTACATGAAAATATGCTCGATATCGCTAACTATCAGGAAAACAGAAATCAAAACCACAATGAGATATCTCTTCACACCTGTTAGAATAGTTATCAACAAAATGCCAAAAGATAAGCGCTGGCTGGTGAGGATGTGGAGAAAAGGGAACCCTTGTACATTGTTGGTGGGATTGCCAATTGGAAAACAGTCGCTATGGAAAACAGTCTCAAGGTTCCTTTAAAAATTAAAAATAGAACTACCTTTTGACCCAGCAATTGTACTTCTGGGTATTTATCCAAAGAAAACTAAAACACTAATAATAAAGATCTGTGCAACTCTATGTTCACAGCAGCGCTTGAAGCAACCTAAGTGCCCATCACTAGACGATTGGATAAAGAAGTTATGGTTCATATACACAATGGAATATTGCTCAGACATAAAAAATGAAACCCTACCATTTGCAATGACATTGATGGACCTAACAGGTATTATTTTGAGTGACAATAAGTCAGATGGAGAAAGATAAATACCATGTGATTTTACTTACATGCAGAATCTAAGGAACGAAAGGAAGAAACTAAATGAAAACAGACTCACAAATACAGAGGCCAGTCTGGTGCCTGCCATATAAAACAAAACAAAACATAAAAAGAAGTGACTGCATCAAGGACAAAATAAAACCTGCTTTGGGAAAGTTTGGTTTATTTTTGTTTTTACTATTTATTGATGTCAATCACAGTGTACAATCAACGTACTATTTTATCTAATTCTCCTCCCCAAAGAAGTCATAGAAAAATAGAGATACATTTATCTCTATAATAACAAGCTATATAATTCTTCCAAAATACTCATTTTTTACATAGTTCCAAAAGGATGGATTATTAAAAAATTTGTTTTCTGATTAGAATATTACCTATCATGACAAGAAAATGCATTGCTTTATTTCATTCTCATATATTTTGGTCCTAAGGGCTTTTTACTTATGGTTTAAGATCCATTATAAACTTTCATCTTTTTATGTTAGGATCTCTGTAAACAAAGCCCCTACTCAAATATTGGGTCTAAGTGCCAGAACTATTCTGATTCTCAAAAAAACTTCAACATCGGAAGGTGGTATGTCTGTCTTAAGTCCTGGAAGAAAGGGAGATTGATCAGAAATCAGTAAATGTCCATTAAATCCTAAATGATTGAATAGGCAGGATGGGGCTCAGTAGCTGTTCTTGGTCTTTTTCCCATTTGCTTTCAGAAACATTCATTACTCAAATATAGCATCACCATTCCTGTAACAATAACAATGCCGTTTCCTCCTCAAAGTCAGAGGCAAAATTGGGTTACAAACTTGGTCCAGATTTTTGTTAGTCATGTGATGATCACAAAAACTTTGACCTTTCTAGGGCTCAGTTTCCTTATATACAATATTTTTAAATACCTAATATAATTATCAAGAGGATTTAATAAAAGATTGCCGTGTGACATGTAAGGTATTACCTCTCTCCAATGTAATTCCACAAAAACAGGAGGTTTTCTCTGATGTGCTTTGCTTATAGATGTCTCCCAAGTGCCCAGCAGAATAGCTGGCATAAAGTAAGTAAGGTATGGAAAGAGCAGTGTTCTACAATCTCATTAAATCTCAGGCCTTTAGTGTGGCCCTGGCTGTGGCGTTCTCAAATGTTTCTCAGCTTCTGCTTCCTGTCAGGTAAGACAGAGAAGCTAGAGGGGGCTGGAGTTAAATAATTGCCCTTTTCTGGGGTCTGAAAAGACTCTGGTAATTTTTTTTCCCTGTGAAAGTAGGCTTTTGTTATAGAGAAGGCTCTATTTCAAAATAGATACTTTTCTTTCTACCATGAGGGAATTTTTCTTGGTTCTTCACCATGAGAACCTGATAGAATTTCTAGAACCTGTAAAAGCACAAAAACTTCCTAAAGACTACAGCCTTGACGAGTTTCTCACACTCACCCTAGTCCACACTCAGCCTCTAGAAATTCATTAAAGTTTCTATTTAAATGTCCTTACCAGTCTGTGGCTCCAGTGTACACTACTTCAGGTAAACTGATCTCAGTTGTGATTCTCTGTATTTGCCTGTCATCCAGATATGGGAGTGGGTTTTACCCTGTGATTTCAGTTCTCTGATGGGTCCAAGAAAAGTCATTTCTTTTCGGTTTGTTCTGCTTTTTTTTCTTGCTTTAAGAATGGGAGTTTTGACTTTCAAGCTCTTTACATGTCAGAGCTGAAACCAGTTCTCAATGTCATTTCTTATGCTTAAGAATCACATAGAGAGTTTAAATTCTAGAAAATCAAACACACTAATTAAAATCTTCTTCTATTTTTATCTTTGTTTATATTTATCCTTATGCATGATTTGCTGTTTCCACTGATATGGATATTCTTAAAAATTTAATTCGCGCAATTAAAAGTTGAAGGAAATTCTAATTTTCTCCATTTGGAGATGAAACAAACACTTATCTCTCACATAATTTTGTTGACAGATTATTTTACTTCTTGTGCACACCTGTTTTTATTTTTGAAAGCTTACCCATGTACAGAAAGTTATTTATTTAAAAAAAAACTTAAATTCAACAGTTCATCATTTTATACCGAAGTTTAAGATATGCTATTGAATTGCAGAAGATGTTCTTAAAATAACACCAACAATTTTATTCACAATTAGAATTGGGCAAACTAAATACTATTTAGAAACAGTATTCTGTCTCTGCTTAACAGCACAAGGATGTCTCAAAAGAGGTCCACAACCAGAATTCTCTAATGGGGTCAATAAAAATAAAAGTCACAGAATTAGAAAAGTAAGGATTTGTGGAGATCATCTGACCTTTTTAAGCTAAAGAGAAAGAAATAAATACTGAGAAATAAAATATTACACGTTTGAGTATGTGTAGAGTAGGGGTATAGCATCGACACCTCTGAAATTTAGCCCGTCTTGAGATTTATCACTGACTTTGGATGTCAGTGGGACAAATATCTTAGTTTAAAAAATATATATATCAAGAATAATAGATTTGAATAATATGAATAATTTGAAACAAATGGTAAAACATTATGAAAAAAGTATCATGAACAAAGATGTTACAAATAAACAACTAGAAAAATCATGAAAATTATATGGCATAAAATATCCAGGTGGTTTTGGTTGTGAGTGACAGAAAACACAACTTAAACTTTCTTAAAATGTTTTTAGAAAATTCTATTATCTCAGTTTGCATAGATTTTCAGCATGGTTATATCAGAGCTCTGGGTCTTTCGTCTGTGTTTTTCTTGATCCCATACTTTCTAGTGTTGGCTTCACCCTCAGTTTGGCTCCCTTGATATTCATGTTTGTGACTGGCAACTGTAGCTGTATTACTCTGTTCATTACAAAGGGAGAAACTGTTCTACTTCCCATAACCATCAAATAATGTCTTAAGTTTATTTCTCATTAAATTACTCTTAAACCAAATGACTGTGTTCAGGGGTTATTTCCATCACTTAATTCACTTAAGCTCGGGCTAGTGCCTATCCTCATAGAAAGTAGGATGTAATTACCCCAGCTGTCTTGGTTTAGTGTTCCTCTGTGGGAGTGCTACTGGCCACCTCTAAACTAATCAAAGATTGGCTTAGGCCTGAGTTGGGTGCCAGTGCCTGAAATAATCACCAAGGAAAGATGTAATTATTCTCTATAGTGTAGACCAATCAGAGTCTACTCCTGGAAGTGAGGTTAATCCATTCCAAACCACACGAATGGCAGACAATTAAGAAAGGGTAAAATTAATGCTGCGGAAGCAACAACAATATTTACAGCCTAGACAAAATGCCAATAGATTTTGTTATAAATGTTATTATAAATAAGGAAAAGACAAACACAAAATGAGAAACGGCAAAGGATGTGATCAAGAAATTCACAAAAGAAGAAATACGAGTGATCGATACCAATATAAAAAAGATAGTCTACCTCACTAGTAATCAAATATATACATATTTTAAAGTGCAATTACTTTTTCACATATCATATTTGCAAAATGAATAATACTCTTCCCATATTTAGATTGTCAAGTTGAGAGGAAAATGGCATTCTCATCTATTTTTGGTCAGACTATAAATTGGCAATAAGATCTTTCTGAAAGGTAGTTTAGCAATTCACATAAAAAGCCTAAAAAGGAACATACATTTTTACTCAGCATTTTAACTTTTAGGCATTTAATCTAAAAACATTACCAATAAGTTTGCAAGCATTTATACATATGGTTCTCTGCAGCAGCATTGTTTATAACAGAAAAGGTTGAAAAACAACCTGAAAATCCACAATTAATTACTTAAGCACATTAAAGTTTTTATATTCCAGACACTCTGCCAGATGGTAGGGACATGACAATGAATAAAGCACATGCTCCATGATTTCATAGAATATTCATCCAGTATGGGATATGCAATAATCTGAACACCATAGCAATTATTAGTAAAGATGACAAATACATGTTTGTTGACTTGGAAAGATTGTCCCAATATATTGTGTTGAAAATAAAGGCTAGAATATAGCATGCAGAGTTTGATTCAATTTCTACAAATAAAAAGTATATTCATTTATGTATATATACACATCTCAATATATGTATATTATATACATTTTAACATTACATAACATGCTTAACACATTAATATATATTATATACATTAAAACATTTAGAGTAGAAAAAGAAGTACCAAAATATTAAGAGTACATATGTCTGTGAGATGGCATTATTGGTGCTCTCCAATTCCATTTGTTATACCTTTTTTTTTTTGCATTTCCAAATTATTTTTGCATTGAGTGTATATTTATAATTAGAAAATGTTAATAAAGCTCTTTCAAAGCAGAGTAGTAAGCCATTAAATTAACACATGCTCAGATGTCTCTTCAAGTTCTTACCTCTTTATATCTCCAGGGCCACATTTATTCCCATCCCTCCCATCATACTTTAGATTGCAGTCATATTCAACACAAGTACTCCCAAAAAACCGTTTTCTTGGGTCTCAGTGCCTTTGCAGGTTCTTTCCTCTCCTTCTTTCTGGAAAACACTTTTTCATCCTTTCACTGAGTTACCCATCTACTTTCGGCAGTTTAGGATTCAGCTCAGGTGTCTTCACTTAAAAGCGTCCCTCCCCCATCACCTTGCCTTCACCCTAGGGAAAAACGCCTCTCCTCTTTACTACCACAGCACCTGTGCTGTGAACCAATTCATCACGTAAATGGAAAAATAAATTTAATATTACTTTCCTCCTTTTCCTGCCTTGTCCTCTCTCACCAGCAACTCGTCTCTTTCTACTCTCCTTACTTACCTGGTTCCACCTGCACCAGCCTCCTTGCTTTTTCAGAAGGGCACAGACAATACCAATTTAGGGCTTTTTCCCTGGCTGTTTCCTTTGCCTAGAATTTATTCCCCAAAGTATCCACAAACTCAGTCCCTCACTTCTTTAAGCCTTTGCTTAAATGCCCTGGATTAATAAGGTATTCTCTTACTAACCAAGGTGAGGTGGGGAGAAACTCCCCATTTCTCATCACCTATAACTTTCTCTCTATACTGTATAACTTACTGTTTCGTTGTTAATGTTTACCATCCATCTTCCTTGACTAGAACATAAACCCCATGAGGGCACTGGTTTATGTCTCTTTGGTTACTGATGTGACCCTTGTACCCACAACAGTGCCTGAAACAGTAGAGACTTAATTAATATCTGTTAAGTGAGAAATAAACATTACATCACAGAATTCATGTTCATTTTTACTGAGAAGTAAAAACAAATCCATAATTATGTAAGATGAAACTTTATTTGAAAAGACTATTGCAATAGGGAGAATGCTCCAACCACAAGTTCTGCATGTGTCTCAAAAAATGAGCAGATGAAGGTGTTTCTCATAGGAAAAGATAATCAGGGATAGCAGGTACTTTGTGGGGACGGGGGGGGTAGGGGGATAAGCAGATAGCATGAAGGTTTAACAGGAAATAATTCTCTGAGTGGTTAGCCGATTCTCAGAATGAGCTGTTAGCGAGGGGTGATGTCAGCATCTTAGTGCTTTCTTAAGCTTGGGAGTGAGCTAAAGTCCATGGCCTGTGAGGAGGAGAGAAGGCTGACTAAAGTTTGGTCAAGCCAAGTCAGTGAGTATGTTATGGATAATCGTGAGCACTTGGTCAGTCCCTATCGTTGTTTAAGACAAGCAAATTCTGTCCTTAAACACTGTTATGGGCAGTCATTATGAGGTTAAGGTTGGTCAAACTAGTTTTCAAGGGTGAGCTGGCCATCACGTTCTTGTTGGCTCTGAGGGAATAGCTATGTTACATGTTGAGCGTGTTGTCAACTGACAGCTGCTGGAGAGTCTTAGAGATGAGGCACTGGTGAGAGTATGCCTGAGAATATAATTTAAAAGAATGATTATTAAAAGTTAAATAAGGGAGTAAAACCAAAATCTGAGGTTGGAAGGATGTCAGTCAAGAGGACTCCAGGACATTGGACTGAAAGTGGCCTTAGATGGCAGAGTAAGAATCACAGTGACAATCCGATGAATTTTCAGGTTTGTGTTTCAAATCTTTTTGGTGATGGCACAGACATCAGAGATATTTAGGAGAACATATGCATAGCAGCCACTTCTGAGCACTGACCCTTGTGTAAGTGCCCTTCTGGGAAGCCAGAATCAAGTCCAATACCAGACAGTTTTAGAGGACCACTTGTTGGAGTTGATGTAATTCTACGGTGATCATGTCAGTAGTTTGGGTAAGATTGTCCACAGTCCTGGTTATTTCCCAGAGCAAAATATGAAAAATGTAGCAGTTTGTAGAGAACTTTAGAACTTCTAAAAGTGAGATTTTAGTTTCTTAATCGAGGACATGATAAAATCAACACAAAACACCAGGAATTCCCTGTGATATGACACAGTATTTTTGCCTTTTAGGCAAATTACTTAGAAGTCAGAGAAAAACTTTTTAAACTATAATTTCTTTTTAAGATCAACAATCCAAGAAAATTTTGTCATTTAGCTGAGAGAAAAAACAAATTCCATTTTTGCATCAGTATAATATTTGATATTAAAGTTCCCTTTTAAAAAATTATAAATAAACCCATTAATTCTTCTCCAGCTTTGATTACAACAAATAAAATCCCCCTTTACAACTTTTTATATCCATATAAGTTTTATCCTGTATTTTCTTCTTTTTTATTTTGGAACAACCGGTCACTTTACTTTAGGAGAAAACATTTTGTTCTTAATAAAAACGTATTTTCTATACTTTACATTCAATGTTGTTCTTATGTGCTATGAATGCTCCTAGTAGTTATTCACATAAGTCGATTATAGCATTCATTCACGGGAATTTATATTTTGGTGAAACTGGGAGGTGGATAATTGTGAACTATCTGTCATACAATATTTTGTAGCAGACTACCAGAGCTTATGAATACACATCTCACAATTTTTTCTAGCCACAACTATCCCTTATAGTACAACTTTTCAGTGAGGCAAAATGAATATATTCATTAATAGATACACATATATACAGCCTTAAAAGTATGCTTAGTAATTAATATTTCAGTATTCTATCTTATTTAAAAATGACCTAGTTATTTAATAATATTCATTAATTAATTTATCATAAGTCTAAAGGTTTTAACTTACCAAAAGATCTTAAAAACTGTTTTCAAGCTGACATATTGTAAAACATGATTAGTGTTTAAATAAAGTTTGTCAAGATAATGATTTAATATGGTTAAACATAAATTTACATTTTAAAATAATCTTACATATTTAATAGATGTACTCTATTCAATCAGTAACCTATATAAGTTCAGGAAGAAAATCTCAAATAGAACAAAAATGTATGCTTATACTTTATCTAAACTTGGTAACTGAGGAGACATAGCTGATTTTTATTAAACTAGTTATGTTTGCCAAGATTTACTTAAATTATGTGAACTTGAGCTTTTAAAATATTTGGGTTAGTTTCTTTAAGAATATTTTTGAAAGTCTTAGATGTTAAATTTCCTTAACATTTGAGAATTTTAGGAATATTTAATTTATAGAAGTACTTATTCATCTCTAAGCCAATCAGAATAGAGTTCCTTTAAGGTATTTTATAGTCTAATATGGTAATACTATCAGTGGGTAGGAAAATGACATACATAATATACATACATGAATACACATTCAGGCACAAAAAGAGGATAGCTTTAATTTTAAAGTTCTAACTCATTGGTTTATGTAAAAGAGATGGCTCTTGCCCTTGACCACCTTTACATTTTTTTAAAAAAAACTCAGAATTGTGTTTCTGGTAGATGGGACAAGTTGAGATTACCTACTCAATATGAGAGCCGAAGTGTCCCCAACAAGATTAGTGGAAGAGATCCTTAAGATTTTCTTTGTCTTAATATATCATCTTATGGATGCCGTGGACTGAATTGTGGATGAGGGACTGAGAATAGACCAAGTGACCATCTGGG
Organism: Pteropus alecto; assembly: GCF_000325575.1. Taxonomy (NCBI): domain Eukaryota; kingdom Metazoa; phylum Chordata; class Mammalia; order Chiroptera; family Pteropodidae; genus Pteropus; species Pteropus alecto. The sequence continues at coordinate 307,716 of NW_006436278.1, forward strand.
TGTCTCTAAAGCTCCTCAGAGTCTATAAATCATCCAGCCTGTTTCCAAATAGCTTTTCAGCATTAGGTATTTGCTCTTGGGGTCCCTGAGCTCTTCAAGAGCCCCTAACAAAGAAGGGGCCTAGATTTTAAGTGACTATAGAACGTTGAAGGGCCGAAGTGTGATGGAAAAGGTTTGGCAGGGGTGGACAGAGGGATAGAGGAGTGTTGAAGGGGATCAGACAGATCAAAAGAAACAAGGGAGCTGAAGCAGTCTGAAGGTCTTGAAAAGGAATAAGAAAGATGGAGGGTGTAGAGATGGGAAGGAATAGGTGACTAATGACATAGTATGGGGAGATCCCCTACTTTCCAAAGAGGCCATTGAAGTTCTAAATTGCCTTTAGTAAAATTTTGCCATTTTTAAGACATTGAACTGAATGAATGCCATAATGGTAGAGCATACAGTCAGCAAGCAAAGAAGAGGGAGGGCACCCAATAGAGTGAGAGTTACCCATGGATTAGCTAAGTAAATCAGAGAGAAGTCTTTAAAGGAGCTAGGAAAGAGTCATATTAGATCACTCCCTGGCACTGTCACCATCTTGTCTGAAGGGCCAATGGAATTCCTTCCCCCAATTCTCAGTAGAAAAGGCAAGGAAAGACAGAAGTGTCCTCACACAGAAGAGTAGAGAAGTTTCCTGCTCAAGACCCAGGGAATGATTCTTCATGCAAAATGCCAAAGAAAAATTTCTTTGCTCAGAAGACCCAAAGTCTCTTCTTACCGTGCTGAAACAGACATAATGCTCAGAGCGCTGTTTCGAGAAGTGAATTCACCAAAGGATTCCTGAATTCAAGAGAGGAGTTCAAAGGATTTGCAAGGTGCCATTAATTAACTGTGCAGGGATGACTGGGTTCCATGAGTGAAGTCCAATCTTGAGTGCAGTCATGGCATTGTAAAACTGTCAAATAAAATAAACGCAGACTTAGGTAAAGACTTCATTCAAACAGACTACTGCAATAGTGAGGACACTCTGACCACAAGATCCATGGGTTTTCTCATCATCAAACAGAAAAAGGCTTTTGTAATAGGGAGGTATAGGTAGGGCTAGCAAGAACTTTGCTGGGGAGTGGGAGTGGGAGAGCTGTGAGGCTGAGTAGACAGCATGATTGGGGTGGTTTGACCGGAAACATTTATCTTCTGGACAGCCAGGAATGACCGGCACCTTAGTGCTTGTTTAAGCTTGAGAGTGAGCCACAATTTAGGGGTGTGTTGAGAGGAGAGAAGCCATCTAATAGTTGGTTAAACCGATGGGTTACTGATGAGTAATTGTGTGAGCACTTGGTCATTACCATTCTAAAAAACCTTTTTCTGAATTTCCACTTTGCCTCTCTTCAAATTGGTATTTCTCAGTGTTGTCAAGGATGATAAAAATATATTTTAGAAAGTCAAAGCCTTGGGATGGCCAAGTTTCCAGTGTAACCATGTCCTCAGCTTCTCAGACTTCTGTGTTCTCTGGTCAAATGTCAATGTGGTCCCAATTTTTTTCGTATGTCAGAGACAAGTTTACCCAGTACTCTTTCTGCCATTAACTTACAATAACTACATAATCATTATTAGAAGCTTTAATTAAGTAGATATTTCACAGCCGTTTTTCTGACATAATCTCAACTCCCTGTGTAGACACTGTCACTGAAATTTCAGGTGAAATGATAATCTCTTCCCAGCAAGAAGATGAGATCATGGTGTCCCAAACTTTTACCCAGGTTCAGACGGTCACTGTCCACATGTGCTGTGACCACTGCAGCCACTATCCCCACAGGAAATGACACTTGGTAAAGTCACTTTTTTTCCCAGCTAGGTCTCACATTCCTAAAAGGTACTGAATATATCTCAGGATATGGAAAAAGAAATATCTGGGTAAAACAGTATTGCTTGCTGGTTTGGAATACAATCTCTAGCTATACAGGCAGGAGAGATTTCTTTCTCTTTCTTTTTCCTTTTATTTTATTTTTCTTCTTTCTTTCTTTTATTTTCTTCTGAAAGAACCAGAGCGAGGAGCCCGCTGTTTACCTGCTTCAGGACCACTTGGCATGCTTCCTCCACCATCGCCACTGTGGTCCTGTCTGAAGTCTTTTGTCCCCGACTGGAAATAATGATATTCACAAAACTGACTCTAAAGCCTTAGGATATCCGTATGTATTGAATGAGACTACGTTTATTCGCTCCCAGGTCCTTGCACTTTGCCTGGGTTGCGGAACTACACTACCCAGAAGGCTCTCCACCGTGAGCCAATGGAAAACCGGGAGAGGGATGTTTCCGTGCTTTCCGCGCCACTTTGGGGCGGGACTTTGGCCATGTTCTCGCGGCGGCTATTTCATCTGTCCTGGGCTTGGGCCACCGGATGAGAGGCTCCGGAGCACTATGTCATATACGAGGTGACGGGAGAGAAAGCGTTTCCCCCCTGCACAGGGGCAGGTCTGAGGCTGGGCAGTGTCGCCGCCCAGTGTCACCCATCGCTGGGGCTGGGCTGGGGACGACGGATCCCGGATTCCCGCCCTGTCGCCCGCTGCTCTCGGCCACACTCCGCCTGCAGGCTCCGATGGCGGCGGCTGCGCTGTTGGACCTGGCGCAGGTGGGTGCTGCCATTCCCAGGTCGTCACCCGACCCGAATTTCAAAGCCCCGAATGAGGGCTCCTGCTCAGATCACTGAACCCAGGCCGCTGTGGCCAGGACAGTGGGGTGCTCGTGAGTGGGATCCCCATATCTGACAGCCAGTGAGAGATATGAGATATTTGCAGGCAGAGGGACCGGTTTGTGCTAAGGCCTAGATGCACTCCTGAATCAGGAGCATTTGGGAAAGCTCGGGGGAACCCCAGGATGCGTGCGGCGGCTGCAAGGAATAAGAGCATGGTGGGAGGAGTCACACCTGGAATGGCAACCTGAACAGCTGGGCCTTCACTCCTAGGGCGCTCCAAGCCATGAGGCATCGTGAACAGAAAAGGGACACACTCTGGGTCATTTTCAAAGTTTCCCAAAGGTTGCTTATGGAAGATTAGGGCCTGGAGGGAGCTGCGATGTAGGTGGATGTGGGGAGAGCAAGGAGGAAGCTGCTGCAGTAGACTCCAGGAGAGTTATGATGGGATCCAGACCAGAGTCGTGGCAGTAGAGGAGGCCAAGGTAATCCTATTCCTCAGGAGCCTAAGGATAGAGCCCTCAGGGTTTCCTGCTGCATCAGATGCTTGAACCGAAAGTAGGGAATGAAAGCCCATCCTGAATTTTTTTTTCCGTTTGTTTCTTTTCTTTTGAAAAATTTTGCTGAGCATCTGGAAGAATGGAGATGGAGAACTTGCATGGAGTAAGCAGGTTGTGGGTGGAAGGTTAGAGGTTGGATTTTGGACTTGGTGATTCTGAGATTCCAGAAGCATGTGTGTGTATGTGAGAGATAGAGAGAGAGACAGCTGGACAAGCAAGGCTGCAGCTTTAGGAGGGGTCTACACTGGGGAGGTCCAGGGGGGCTTTAGACCTGGACCAGGGCATAGCCTGGGGATCAGATTTAGGAGAGGGAGTCTTAATGTCATTTCACATGGGTCTGAAGTGGAAGAGGGAAGGGCTGGAGGATAGACACATGGGATAGGCATCCCTGAGGCTGCCACCAGTGCGGAGGGGACCTTTAGTGCCAGTGGGTTCTGGCTGTTAGCTGACAGAAGGAAGTCGTATGGTGGGGAAGGAGCCAGACAGGAATAGAGACCGAGCTGTGGAATGGTGTATGTTCACTGCCCTGTGGGCTCAGCAGGACCTGTGTCTGCTCCCTATGAGCAAGAGAAAGTTAGCTAGGCCAGTAGAGCAACCCAGGCCAGACCAGAGCAAGAGTATATCAGCACCTCTGGCTCTTTGAGCCCCTTGGCAGAGGGAGATGATCCAGTGTTCCACTGGAAGGTTCCCTGAGCAGGTTCTTCAGGGGAGCATGCAGAAGCCAGGCTGCATTGCTGAAAGACCTAGCATCCCACTAGCCTGCTCAGGCCCGCCTCAGAATTTATTGATTTATTTATGAAATAATTGCTTCTTGAACCATATCTCTAAATAAAACCACAATGAAAATTTAAAACTTAGGAAATTAACTAGATAAATTTCTGCAAATTCTTACTAATTGTTTGCAAAGTTACGATATTTTGAAACATTTGATTCGAATCAAAAGTCTTAAATGTCACATTCTCTTAAATGCTTAAAGAGTAGGAAAGCCACCCACATTTTTCAAAAGTTCCTCACCTTATTTGTACCAAAAGTATTTACCAAAGTTTTAACCTCGTGAATAGTAAAAGCTGATTCTCAGCACTTGACGTGTTCTACAGCAGTGGTCCCCAACCTTTTTGGCACCAGGGACCGGTGCTCCTATGAGAATCTAATGCCTGATGATCTGAAGTGGAGCTGAGGTGGTGATGCTAGTGCTGGGGAGCAGCTGCGAATATGGATGAAGCTTCGCTTTCTCAATTGCCTCTCACCCCCTGCTGTGTGGCCTGGTTCCTTCACAGGCCACGGACCGGTACTGGTCTGCAGCCTGGGAGTTGGGGATCCCTCTAGTAAAGCATTTGATACCAACAACACCCCTATGAGATGGATACCAATATTATACCTATTTGAAAAATGACGACATTGAGGCACAGAGAGGTTGGGTCCTTGTGCAGGTTCTCGCAGCACAGGCAGAACTTTAATTTGAACCCAGGTGTCATGTCCATTTGGCTGTAGACATGTGCCAGGCCCAGTTAACTCTCTGGCAGCCATCTTCTTTATTCTCACCATAGCCCTGATTATTGTCAGAACTTGCCTTAGTTTTTCCTTTGTTGTCCACATGGCTCGATCTCTCACCTCATTCCAGGATCTCTCAGTGTCCCCTCTTCTGAGAAGCCTTCTTTGGTCACCCCACAGAAAGTTGCCCCTCATCTCTCCTGTCTCCTCAATCTTATTTTCTTACCTTCGGGATTCTCTTGGTCAGTTCTAAACTTTCTTAGGGATGATCTGTCTCCAACCCTGGAGTTTGAGCTCCCCTCATGCTCTAACCCCAGGCCTTAGAGCACTGCTGGTCTCTAACATGGGCCCAGTAAACGGGTGTATGATGCTCCTCTTCAGGGCCTGGCATCACCCTGAGAATAAGTCCAAACTCCCTGTGAGGCCTTGAAAGGCCCCATTCTGGGGACCATCTCTGACCTTGTCTCCTTCTCTTCTTCCCTTGCTCACTGCCATCCAGCTGTGCCAACCTGAGTATGCCCAGCTCTTCCCACTTCCCAGCCTTCACCCGTGGAGTTCCCTTTGACTGAGACACCTTCGCCAGATCTCCCCTTGGCCACCCTTTCACATCCTTCCAGGCTCTGCTAAAATGCTACTCCTTTGAAGAGGACTTTCCTGGCAGTTTCAGCTAAAATAGCCCCTGTCCCTGCCTGCCCTCATGTTGGCATTTTTGTGCAGGGAATTTGGCACAATTACAGAAGCAAAGATGCAGGCTGGGTTGAGCTTTTCCAGGTTGCTGAGGGAGCGAATGGGAAAAATACTACTAACCAAACAATATTTAAGAGTTGGCCTTCATCGAGCCCTTGATATGTACAGCGGGGCAGTTAATATGCATCATCTTGTCTAACTCTCACCTCTTGAGATTCTATTATTGTCCCTACTTTATAGAAGAGGAACTTGAGGCTCAGAGAAGTTACCTGCCCAAGGTCACACAGCTCTTAAGTCGTAGAAACTCAAAGTCAGTATGTCAACCACCAGAGCCTCCACTCTTAACCATGACAATACAGTGGACGGGGGATGCCGGGGGTGACACCTGAAGTCAACTTTGCAGAATGAGATTAGGTTTAGGGATGAGGAGGGCTTGGGGGCATTCCAGGCAGAGGGAACCACATGCACAAAGGTAGGGATATACATTGTTCAAGAAGGCCTGCAAGGGCCTGTTTGGTTGCTGAGGGCCTCCTCTATCTGCTGAGATAGTCCCCAAGGGCAAGATTGTGAGATCATTTGCTAGATGTTCATTTCACCATCACTGGTGAGTGGAGGAGACATGGACTGGGACTTGGGTTCAGATCTCTGCTTATTAGACATGTGACTGTTTGACATTCGGTTGACTCTCCCTGAGCCTTAGTGGGCTGACCGTGTGAAGGAGATGATAACAGTGTTAACCTCATGAGCTGTGGGAAGATTTAGTCCAAGATGCAAAAACACAGACATGTGCCCAGCATTCCAGTGTTTGCCCTGTGAGCATTTTCTCTTTCATTGTCACAACAGCCTGGTGAAGTGGGAACTATTAGTATATTGATACAGAAATCGGTGCTCAAGGAAAAGAAGTGACATCCCCAAGGTCACACAGCTAGCAAATGTCAGATTCGAGGAGTGGGATTCAACCCTAGGGGTCTGACTCCAGTGCTGGGGACATTTCATCACTTTAATATGGCATGTGAAGTGCTCAACATGGAGCCAGGCTCCCGGTAAGGACCACTAAGACTCGGCAGCTGCTGCTGTGAACCATTGTTGGTGTTGGGATTATTGTTAAAATTATGTCCTCTTTCCTCTGATGTCCTCCAGTGCTTACTGTCTGCTCCTCTTACGACACGAGGACTTGTTATTGTCTTGTGTCATTCTCCAATGGCTTCTTCACCCGTCGAAGACTTTTCACTCTGACACAATTGCATTCTGTGCAAAAGCAGCGTCTGTCTACCCCCGCTGAGCCCATCACAGAGCTAGGCCCTCGGGAGGAGCACAGTGATTCAGACTTTGGGTCCCCCTGGATCTTTTCCAGTTACTTAGTGACAGACTCTAATCCCATCCTATGGCCATAAGACCAACATCCCTGCCTCTCTTTGACTTTCTAGGAATCGGTGACCTTTGAGGATGTGGCCTGACCTTCAGTTGGAGGTCCTGGCTCAGAGGACGGAGCCTAAAGGACCCTGTACCAGGAGGTGATGCTGCAGACCTAGACAGCCTGCTCTCACTGGGTAGGTCTTCACTCATGCCCCCTTAGGGAGCCTGCAGTGTCCTCTAATCTACCCTTGCTCTCTAGGCCTGGCTAGCCCAGAAGACATGGAGAGGCCTGCCCTCCCTCCCCTCCCCTGCCTTGTTTTGGTCTCACATCCTGCCTGATCTCCTTGTGTCTCCACCAGAAATTGGTGGGGCTAGAATCAGAGTCCCTGTCAATATGATGTGGAACAAAGGGAGAATTTATTGGAAGGGAACGGGGATATATTGCAGAAGCCAAGGGCAGAATGTCCAGCTAGGCCCTGTGAGAGATTGAAATCAAGAACTGAAAGGACCCACACTATGTCCTGGCCATGGGTCTCTTGTCATCGCTTCTCTCTTTGTGTCTGCTCATGCCAGTCTCTGCTGATTGGTCTTTCTGCTGCAGTGAATTTGTGGTAGACAGGAATTGGCCGGCCTGGTTCTCACTGTCTGAGGCCCACAGATTCCTTGTCTCTACTTTTCTCTGCAAATTTTCCATCTTTACTCTCAATCTCTCTTGCAGTTGGACTTTCTTTCACGGGCAGCCTTGAGGCAGGAAATGGCCACCCAGGACTGTATTTTCGTTGACTTCTCACCCCAATGCCATCACAGGCTAGAGACCCTTACCCAAGAATTCGACAAGAGGGAAGATGTCCGGCCCAGCTTGGCTGGGTCAGGGGTTCCCCACAGTCCCCACAGCAGAGGCCCTCAGTGATGAGCTAGTCTCCAAGGAGGAGGGTGAGTCAGACAGGCATTTGCCATCACTGTTACCTGGTATCTTTTGGAGGAAAAACCACAGTTTCAGTTAAAGGTTAAAAAGCTCAGTTGTTCCCAGGTGCCAACAAGGTCATCTCTTATTTCTTAAACATGGGCCAAGGTCCTCCACTGGTACTGGAGATGATTGTTAGAGGATGCACAGACACATCGTCAAATGGCACTGATGGACAGCCCAAGAAAGCCCTTTCTTTTCCCCTTTTCTTGTGGGTCACTATAAAGAGAATCGACCACCATTCCATGAGCACTGACCACGTGTCAGGGCTGCTCTGGGCAGTGTGCACGCTCCACTCATGTCATTCTCCCAGCATCTCTGTCCTTGGCAATGAAGGACAATTCAGCCAGTGCAGTGAGTCTCAGTTTAGATTTTGAGAAGATGTCCTCTTCCTTCTTTCGTTTTAAAAAGTCCTTTCTTTTATGAAATATCGATGAGAGTAGATGATACATGATGTCTGAATAAATGTCCTTAATTGACCAAATAAGTGTGCGGCTTACCCAGGTTTTAATTTTTTATTAGCTCATGAAATGCCAAAGTCTTGGAATCACTATGTTAATCACTCCCACTGGCCCCTATTTTCCAAGGAGTAAATCTTCCCATTCACATCCCTTCATCTCTGCAGCTCACTTTCTCCAAGGCTGCTTGCCCCACACTGAGCTCTGGACTGTTTCCTCCTTAGTGTCACACTCAGGAGCCCAGGCTCTGGAGCCAGACTGCCTGGTGACAAATCCCAGCTTTGTGCTCATGACCTCTGTGACCCTGGGCAAGTTACCTAGCGTCTCTGTGCCTCAGTTTCCTTATTGGTAGAATGGGGTACTATAGTATCTATTCACAGGGCAAATAGATTAATGTATGACGAGGCTTAGATCAGAGCCTGGTGCTCACTGATTGTGTGAGTTAGCAGTTATGATTGCTACTGTGATCATGATTGATTATGATTGATATTGTCATCATCGTCATCGGTGTCATTATCATCATCATGCCTGGACTCTGCACCTCCAGGAGCCATGTCATGTAGCTTTGAATAAACATCACAAATATCAGAAACAGCCATATCAGTCTCCGCTATGTCTTGGCTCCGCCACTCACCATTTCCAGGCATGCCCTATGACAAATCAGTTTATATCGCTGAGCCTCGGTGCCTTCATTTATAATATGGCACTTGTTATAACACCTGCTTCCTGAGGATGCTGTGAGAAAAACCAGAAATAGAATTATATAGTACAGGGCCCGCAGCAGGAAAGACAGTGTAGTACTTTGCTGAGGACATACTCAAGCATTGGATCAATGAAGATCTGTACAGTGTTCTGAATGGTGAAACTCAATACGTTAACTATGTCGGATCTTCTCCAGATTAGTCCATAAACTTAACCAAAGTTTATGAATGCATCTAAAGTGCTTGCTGCAGTCCTTGAAACATGGTAACACCCCATAAAGTCAGTTTTGGTCTTCCTTCTAGGATTAAAATTCCCATGGCAGCATGCCAAATGAAGCATCCATACTTGGGATTCATAGTGCGAATCTTGGCACTGCAACTGACTGGCTGTGGGACATGGAGCATGTTATCGAATCTCTCTAGGCCTCAGTTTCTTCATCTGTGACAACAATAGCAGTACTGGCCTCACAGTGTTATTATACGAGTTAAAATAAATTTGTATTTGTAAAGCTCTTAAGAAAGAACTTGGAACATAGCAAGTGCTATCTACTATTTTTGTCAAATAAATGAATATATCCCATGTCTTCCCAATGAAACTTTGGTCATTGATTTACTAAGGAACTGGTCTGAATAGGAATTGAATAGAAACCTGAGGGCTCCCTTGTCTGAGATGACCAGATGGCTCCCTCTGGCAGGGCTCTCCTAGCCTCAGCATCCACACAGTCTCTCCCATGTCAGAGTGGTGGACACTAACCCTCTCTGGAATATTATGGGATGTGTGTCAGAATTTCTAGTCCTTCTTCATTGAAGGGGATCCAGCCATCAACCCTGTAATTTCCTGAATCCTTGACTCCAGGCCAGAAAACCTGTGTGGATAATAGAGGCTAATCACAGGCCACACTTTGCCACCCATCAGTCACAGGACCTCAGTTAAGTTCTCTCACCTCTGAACCTCGGTTTTCTTATCTATGAGATGGAATGATAAGTACCCATTGGAGTTGAGGTAGGGATTACATGAAAAAGTTCTTTTAAAGCTCCTTATACGAGGTCTGTTTTAAGATAAGTACCCAATGTAAAATAACACAAACACTTTAGTGACCACTCTATTGGAGGTTAATCCCTTTTCCACGTTCCCTAACCCTCTCCTCAGTTTTATTTCCTTCTATAGCTCTCAACACTTTCTAACAGACTTTCAAATTCACTCATTTACTGTGTTTATTATCTTGTCCCTGATAGAATATAATTCTAGAAAATCAGGACCTTTGTCTGTTTTGTTCACTGTTGAAGTCCCAGCTCCTACAACAGTGTCAAAAACATAGTAAGCCCTCAGGAAGTCTTTGTCCAATGAGTGAATGAATGGAGTGAATGAGTGAATGAATGAACTGTCTCTGAGTACTGGTGTCTTCTGCAATTTACTGCTCTACAGAATCTTCATGACTCCTCCATCCTGCCTGCACTGACCAAGATGTATTTGGCTACATGCAATAGAAGACCATCTGAAACTAGTTTCCCCTTAAAGACGTTCACTCCCTTACCTAATGAGAAGCCTGAGGTGGGGCTGGCTCCCTTGTTGGCAGAGCCGTCAAGGATGTAAAGGTCCATGCTAGTCCAGGTGTCTATCTTTCTCTCAGGCTGGCTTCCTCACAGGGGTCTCAGGAAGACTGGGGCAGGGGTAACCCTCACAAGTTACCCCTCTCTTAATGTCCTAGAAAAAGTGCTTTCTCCTCATGCTGATTACTCTGCCGAGGTCATCTTCCTATCTCAGATTTCTGACTATGTTGAGATGTGTTTTGCCAATCGATTTACACCTGTGCTTTTCAACTCCCCCGCAACTCCTTAGGCTGCATTGCTCCTCCCCCTTATTCTATCAAGGATATCCTTGAGGATTCTTGCTCCCTGAGGATTCAGATCATAGGGTACCACCTCTCCGATCTCTTTCTCATCTCACCTGGATCTGGTTGGGTGTGACTTTCCTGTACTGTCATCATACGAGTAGACATTCTCTCAGATCCAACGTAATACACACAGCGTCATCATTACTTTGTTCACTCAGCCCCACTCTGCACTGTGAAGAGCAGTTTCCACTCCAGTCCCTCTGCTCCCTGCCTGAGCCTTCCTTCCTGGATTTTAGAAATATCAAAACACAGCAGAAAAAGGGAGGAATACTGTTTTCATCTTTGTTTCCCCCCAGAAATGGTAATTTGCTTCTTCTCTGTCTATATCTTAATAGCCTCCTTTTATATATAAGATTCTCTTCAGGTGACTGAGCAAAACGAGATACCACAGAACCTTACACTTAGCTGGCCTGGCCTGAGGGAGTGTCGCTGACTCAGGATGCTTCAGGGGAGGCCAGACTAGGGGGAGCCAGTGATCAGCAAGCAAGGGCCTTCGGAAATGCAAGAAAGGTGCCCAAGGCCATACCCAATCCTTCAGCATTAAGACCTTCCCTAGGAAAATGAACCTTGAAAGCCATAGTTTGGGGACATGTGATAAAGTGTGCTCAAGGGTTTTGCAGCAGCAGCTCTCTCTGAGAGGTTCTGCCTATGAATGGAAAGTATCTAAATTTTTCTTTATGAAAATTGCTCAGTAGTAAATAAATGACCTATCTAATAGGTTATGATCTAAAGCAAGACTGAAAAGAACCCAATACCTAAGGTCAATTTCGTATTTTACTCACTGATCTTTCTTATCAATCAATCGCTACTTAATTTTACCATTACTAAGTATAACCACCATCTTCTCTAAATAACATTTCTTCCAACTCTACTCCTTTCCTTAAAATAGTTTAAACTTTTGTAATAATGGTTTCAGCTCTGACATATCTGGCTAATTTTCCGCGAAAAGCTTTTGTAGTTTAAAAGTAGATGTTTAGAGATTCTAAGGACTGGTTGCTTCTGAGGGATGCTGTACTTGGAAAATAATTATTTCATTTACCTAGACTCCCAGTAAACACTCAGGAGTGTGTGTGTGTGTGTGTGTGTGTGTGTGTGTGCGCGCGCGCGCTCACGCATGTATTTTCTTAGTTGCTGGCATGTAGTGCATGGGAAGGCATGGCATGTGTTCAGTCCTCAAAATACTTGGGAAGAATCAAGAATTTATTTAGAATCTCTGTGAGATCAGGATGGGGCAAGATTTTTCAATGGGCAGAATCTTCCTTCTGTATGAGTGGTATCATTGCCTCCTGTACTTCCCCTGGTTCCCTCAGAGATGTTTTATGACTGCCTTTTCTTGTTCATATCTCTGTCCTCAGCTGTTGCCTGTTTGGGAGGAGTCTTCCTTCTATTGACAAATGAGCAGTAACAAGATGTTGAGTTTCTTTCCCAGAGTTCAAAATTAGTTAGCTGAATGCTAAGCATACCTGATTCTTTATTAAATTTGGAAAGAAAGAAAAAAAATACTCATAAGCACTGTGCCCCCACAGTCCACCTGTGATCATCTTCTCACATTCATAAGGACATTTCCCAGCTGCCTGGTTGCATCTCTTAACCTTAACTCTGTGTCCATTGAAGGTATAGTTTTGATAGTTCAAGCATGCACTGAATAGTCCCTTAGCAGCCACTGAACTTACCGGGTTAGGTACTAAACTGTCATGTGGTAGAGAATGCCTCCTAAAAACAAAAAGCTTTGAACTATACAACTTAAACTTATTAGAAGCTAAATTAAAATACACCACATTTAATCGGTATAAGAAGGTTTTTCAAACGGATGGAATAGAGTGTCACTGTAGCCTCCAATAAGGTCAAAGTGGAAAATTTCTCCTTCTTGTCTTCACCTAAACCATACCAGATTTGGAGTCCAGTGTCTCTCTGCTCGGCTTGAAATTGCTTTGCTTGTTTCAGCTCTGCTACGGGAGTGTACTCAACAAGCACTCAAAGACTTAGGAATTCATTATTGAAGCAAGCAGAATCAGAAAGTCAACGATGCTCTGAAGAAGCACAATTACTCTGGCATTTTGAGGATTTCTCCCTTCGCTTTGTGAGACTGAGAATTTATTCACATGGAAAATCGAGTAAAGAAATCTGTATCATTGGTACTCTTTGATAGGGCTTTGGTTGTTTTTTTTTTTTTTTTTTTTTTCCATCCTGGAGCACTAATTTGGAAATTCCAAAAAGTGCCTGTTAAACTTTATGGTCCCAAAGTACCATGTTTTAGTTTAAAATGCAGGTTTCCAGGAATCATACTCCAAAGTTCTATGTTAGTAGGTGTTGTCTAGGGTGTCAGGGAATCTGCCTTTGTAACTAGGACCCCTGGTAACTTGGTCAAACTTAGATTACAATTTAAAGAAAACTGACCCTGGCTACTTTGTGAAATCTGGGGGAGTAAACTGATACTGATAGGGTCCATTGTGCTACAAACAAAGAAATTCTGGATAACGCTTAACAAAAATTTGTTTACTATCTGGCTGAGTTTGAAATAAGGGGAAGTACCCTTGTGCCAGAGAAAAAGAGACATAAAAGCCAGAGAAATTATAACTAGTTTCCATCCACTTTGTTTAATTCAATTCCTGTGTTTAATTTTCACAACGGTGCTTCAAGGTATGACCAGTATGAAGATATATGCCAGGTCTAACTATCATGATATAATTGAGATACAGATATGTGAGATAACTTAAGATTTTACCATAAGTCCCATAGCTGTAACTGAAATCAAGAAGTTGGCTAGGAATTCAACACTCCTAACCACTCATAAAATTTCAGATAACAAGAAGCAATAAGGTGTCTATTGTTTAGAAAGAAAGGAAGTTATCTGTAGATGATATGATTATTGACATAGAAAATTTTTAAAAATCTAAGGAATAAATTTTAGGAAGAAGATTTTGTCAGCAATTTGTACATACAAGTTCAAGGTACCAAAAACATTTCAACATAACCACCACAACCAATTAAATGAGGTTTCAATGATTAAAAGATTCACAGTAGCAACTGAAACTGTGGGGTTGTAATAATTTTATATCTCAATCTGACTGGGCTACCAGGTGTCCAGACGTTTGGCCAACCATTATTCAGGGTGTGTCTGTGAAGGTATTTCTCAATGAGATTGACATTTGAATCAGTAGATTGAGTAAAGCAGCGTGCCCTCCATAATGTGGTTGGGCCTCATCCAATTACTTGAAGACTTTAATAGAACAAAAAAGGCTGAGTAAAAGGAAGCTCCTCCTGCTTGACTGCTTCGGCTGTGCCAATGGTCTTTTCTGGTCTTTGGACTCAGGCTGACACATTGACTCTTCTTGGATCGGGTCTCTAGCCTGCCAGCTTTGTGACCAGCAGTTACACCATTGGCTTTCCTGGTTTTCAGGCTTTTAGACTGGAAATACACATCAGCTCTCCTGAGTCTGCATCTTACTCACTGCAGATCTTGGGAATTCTCAGTCTCTGTAATCAAATGAGCTAACTCCTTATAATCAATCTGTCAATTTCAATTTCTCTCTCTTTCTCTCTTACTCTCCCTCTCTCTCCCCCTCCCTCCCTCTCTCTCTCATGTATGTATATATACATACATATATACATACATATGTATACATATATATACACATACATACATACATACATACATATATATGCACACATCCTATTGGATCTGTTTCTCTGGAGAACCCCTGACTAATACAAGGTGTATAGGAATTACTAAAATAATGTACAAGGCCTGCTCATGGATAGGAAGAAATGATATATAACATTCAAATGATAAAGACCATTCAAATATTGCTAATTCTTCAAGACTGAATCAACTGACATTTTCCACCTGCAGGCTCAGGCTCACCCCATCGTCTGTTCAAACGCTGAATACAACAGAAGTGTAACTACACCCTCTATCTTGTTGTCCACTGCCACCATATATGAGTGGCAGTGGACAACAAGATAGAGGGTGTAGTTACACCATATATGAGTTCTCAAAGTTTAGCCTTCAGAGCAGCAGCATCTGAAACAGCATCATTTGTGAACTTATTAGAAAGACTCCACCTTACGTCTATTAAATCAGAAGCACCAGAGTTGGACATCCAAAATCTGTTTTTTAATAAGCTCTCCTTTTAATAAGCTCTCCTTTTAATAAGTGCTGGAGTCTGAGAACTACTGTGCTAGATCCATGTTTCTCAAATTTACTGTGCATAGCAATCACCTGGTGATCATGTTGAAATGCAGATGCTGATTCAGTAGGTCTGAGGTGGGGCCTGAGATTCTGCATTTCTGATAAGCTCAGATGCACTGCTGCTGCTGCTCTAGGGACCATGCTTTGAGTAAAGAGGGTCTGAGATTTATAATTAAATCATCCTCCCAGATCTAGGGTTCTGGGCAAGCAGATTGGACTCTTTTATTGTTTCCTCAGTGGTGCTGAGACTCAGACCTAGAGCTTAGTCTCTCAGAAACGTCCCTAATTCCCCTCCTCTCAGTTATCTCCCAGTCACATTTCTTCCTCCTTATAATCAAAATAGTCCTTTGTACGCGTGTGTGTGTATGTGTGTGTGTGTGTACGTACACATCCTCGCTCACTCTCTTGCTCTTTCATTCAGGCACCCTGGGTCCTTTAGGGTAGAGGTGGTGACTGTAGGTCCCTACCTCTTACTTCTGACCAAAGTACCTATCCTGTGTTCTAGGCTCTCTACTTTGAATTTAAGTCTGGTATGCAATGTCCTATTTTTCTGACTTGTTCGTGATTGACCTTTATCCTAGGCCAGGTGAGTATTTTATAAACTTGGCAAGTTATCTCATGAAAATTATAGGTGCCCAAGAGTCTGTGGGTCATAGTTGAAGAAAAAGGGCAACAGGTCTGAAAATGTCACTTTAGGTGGTTATTTAGTGTCATTTAAACACAAATGGAAATGCAGGGGCACCGATATATGGGTAGAACTCTTTTAGATAATAATTCAAGTAATGCAGAATATGCTTATTAATGTATTTTAGATTATCATTAACACAGAAATAAAACATTAAATAATCATCATAGACATTCCAGTATTAAAGAAATACTGGCCTGGAGCAATATGTCTGGAGTCCCAGAGGATGGCTGCTCTCCCAACTGTGTCGTGAGATATACCACAGTATAATGGTTAAGACTGGAGGTTGTTGAGCCAAGCTACCTGCATTTCCTTCCTGGTTTTTAATTATACCTCTTTAATTTACTGACTGTGTGACCTCGGACAAGTTATTTTACTGAATGTGGTGAGCACTGAATAAATGTCATTTCATAGACACATGTATGTAAAGTCATTGCATGAGAGCGAAGTGGGGTGCAGGTGCTTTCTAGACTGTTCTGTCAGAGGGCAGATTTCTGTATTGGGAATTAGTAATAATGTCAGTATGATGGAGAAGTTGATTTGGCTCATGCTTTTTCTTTCCTGTCACAGCATAAACTTTTGTACCATTACGTATCAGTGCTAAATGCAAGTACATTGACAGTGGACCAGGAGTCTGTGAGCATGGCTTAGTTGGGTCCTCTGTTTCAGAGTTTCACAAAGATGCAATCAAAATGTCTGCTGGAACTGAGATTCTCTTCTGGAGTCTGGACTGCAGAAGAATTCACATCTCAGTTCATTCAGGCAACTGCAGAATTCATTTTCTTAAAACTACATTATTAAGAGCCCTGGATATTTACTTGAGGCTAGAGGCTACCTCCATATCTTAGAGGCCGCCCGTAGTTCTTTCCCACACGGGCTTCTTCAACATGGCTGCTTACTTCAAGCCTACAAGGAGAGTCTCTCATTCCAGTCTGTTAAAATGAAGCCTTATATAAATAGAGTCTTATATAATATAACATAGTTACAGTTATGACACCCCATCGCCTTTGCCATATAACGTAACCAAGTCATGGCAGTGATATCCATTACCTTTGCCATAATTTGTTGGTTAGAAGCAAGTCACAGATTGTGTCCACTCTTAAGAGGAGGGGATTACACAAAAGCATGACTACCAGGAGGTGGAAATCATTAGAGGACATTTTAGGATATGGCAGGATTATCTTTAATATGAGACTCTCGTACCCCACAGCATAGTTTGTCACTTGACCAGTCATTGTAGCCAGGCCACCCTGCCATGATGAAAAGATGTCCAGGCAGGTTCTCAGGTCCATTTTCTTCCAGGTGTACAGATGATGTTTCACGATTCAGGCATGAATTCTAATATTCAAAAGTTCACACCCAATATCTGCCAAAAAAGGCTACCTCATGAATCCTGTAAAACCTCTGCCCCTTCTCATTTTCCTAGGCTTAATTTCTCTTCTCTCCTCTTTATGGAGGTTAGAGATCCTAATTTCATAAACAGGGATGGAAGAGGAGACATCTGACACCTGTTTCTTCCTTCTTTCACTGTTTTTGTTTCGTTTTGTTTTTGTTTTTTTACCACCCTTGCCCTGAAGTTTCTCCAGGCCTCAGTTGTTTAACACTGCAAATATGGATTAGCCAGTTTGCTCATCTTAAACTTTTATCCATTAATTCCTTCGTGGCTTGAGGTGTATACAATGAAGGACACCCACTTGATGCTTGCAAGGGCAGCATGTTGAGAGAAGTGTATAGGAAAATGGAAATTGATTTCTTCATAACATTTTACACAGTATGACATTCTGTAAGTACACATTTTCAGAAAAGCCTTGCTGTTCTTCACAAAAGGGTAAACTGTGACTTGTATAAGTAAAACATGAAGTTTTTATTTACTCTTCCTTTTTAACCATCTAGTCTCGAATACTTTTCCCATATGCCAAATTATTTTTAGTGTTCAATGTATTAGCAAAATGGCTCAGTACTAACCACTTGAGTATTTTCAAATAGGAAGAGTATGGTTTAACCTCCCAAATTGCATTTACACTGAAAGATGCTTCATTCCAGTGACTCAGATCTTGACAAATGAGGCACGACATTCATTACTTTAATGTTTTTTCCCTCATTGTGATAGAAACATAATGACACAGCCTAAGTAATGTGAAATTATTCAGCAATGTAAGAAAAAATTCAATAAGCACTGCCTACTAGGTACAGTTCTTAAGCTTATCTTCAGATTTCTTCAGTTGAAAATTATTTAGGAGATTGTGGAAAAGTTGCTATCTTTTCCATTACAATCTGAATGAAAATTAGCATCCCATATTTATTTGTACTTAATTTTTCTCAAAACAGCCAAATTAATGCATTGGATTCTTAGCCTCCATGAATCTTTAGGATAAAGAATACAAAGACTCATGAAGAGAGTAAGGTGGTTTGATTGTGGTAAGCATTTTACAATGTATACAAATATAAAATCATCACATCTTACACCTTAAGTATATATAATTTTTATCTGTCAGTTATACCTCAATAAAGCTAGAAGAAAAAGAGACTAAGATAATACTGTTACTAGGTATCAGTGTGTATAATCTTGTGACAGGTATTATAGAATCAGAATATATCTTAAAAGAATAAAGGCAATGTCAAGAGGTCATCTGTCCAATCTTTTTGGCATTAGGCAGGACTATATCTAAACCTTCTAAAATTGCATGGTGTAATGGAAAGGATGACAGCCTAGATCTTGGAAGACCTCTGTTCTAGTTCAGGCTCTGCCTTATATTTTCTAGGTCTTAGTCTCTTCGTTTGCAAAAATAAGTGGTTGGACTCCTCTAGTCACTAGATAAGCAAATACCTTTTAAATAAATTTGCCTTATCTGGAGATAGATCCATTAGAGAGTTGTTTTTATTTTATATCATTTACACCTTTTTCTATTTAAATCCTATTTTCTCCCTAATCATGAAGTCGAATCATTGATTACTTCTGTATAAAGTTGTACATCTACTTCCCTGATATATAGATATTACATGATCCATCAAATTATATTGTTCAGCTCCCACTTAAAGCAGTGATTCACTGTGCTATGTGTAATAAGGACAGAAATTGGCATTAGATTGACCTGGGTTCAACCCCTGGCTCCACACATTTTTAGATCCATGACAATGGATGGCCTTCTATGAGCCTGTTTATTTGTCCACAAAGTGCTTAATCATTATAATCACTCCCATGCATACACTCACAATGGATCATCTCTTTTCATCATACTCCTTTAGCAAAGCGACCCTTGTTGAATACAACTCTCAGGCTATTCCGTGTATGTATAGTGGAGCTGAGCATGATTAGAAACAAAATAACTTTGTTTAAACTGGTCTCACTTGAAATTCCTAATCATATACCCAAACTAGGCATTCAGTACTTCTAAAGCCATGCTACTTTCCCCGGTTTACTTTCGTACTTGCTTAGGTGACTTTGTGTGTGTGTGTGTGTGTGTGCGTGTGCGTGTGTGTATAATGCGTACAAATATAAAATCATATATGCACACACACATATATATATATTTTAAATTATTTTTTAATTTTTTTCAATAGTAAGTCATATATATTTTGCATTGTATGTTTGACCCCCCATACTTAGATTTCTTTCTGTCATCACATATTTGACCCCTTTTACCCTATCTACCTCCCTCTCCCCTTCCCCACCTTCTGGTAACCACTAGTCTATTGTCCCTGTTTACCTTCTCTTTCCTTAATGCTCTTTCAGCTCCCTTGCTTAAACTCTCAGACAATGAATGTTCTACTAGGAGTGGCCATGTGACTAATTTTAGGCTTTTGGAATGGGAGTGGGAGTCATGCGTTTGAATTCCAGGTCATCCTAAAGAAAATGAACTTCCATGGATTGTTTTTCTCTACTCATGTACTAGAACACGGACATAGCAGCAATCCTGCTTTGACCACTCAGTTGAAGACAATTCTAAGGAAATGGCAGAGCAAAAAGAACATATTGTTCCTTGAGTGACTACTTTGAGCAGAGTAGCTCCTCCAGTTCAGAACAGCTTAACCATTATATGAGAGAAAAAATAAACTTTGGTTTTATATAAGCCAGTATATGTCAGTGTTTCTTTGTTAGTTATTTAGCCTTAACTCTAAGAATACATATTTTTATGCTTCGAGTGCAAATTACAAACAATAAAATGCATACACCTTCAAAAGATGTTCAGTTCTTGTTAAAATTTATAATCTCATATAACCACCCCCCCAAAAAATATTTTTTTCAGGCCAGAAATTCCCTTGTCTTTTCCCATCAATCCCCATAGGCAATATTTCCTAATTTCTATTAATATAGATTAGATTTGTCTCTTATGAACTTTATATAAATGGGAAAAACATAGAATGTACTGTTTTGTGTCTGGCTTTATTGAGCATAATGTTTTTGAGATTCATCCATGTGTTACATTCTTATTTTGAAGTTGCATTTTATATGGCTATACCACACTATCTATTCACCAATTGATTGACATTTGGTTTGTTCTCTAGTTTGGGCTGTTATGAATAATGATGCCATTATCATTTTTATAGAAGTCTCTTTTTTTGGATCTGTGTCTTCATTTCTCTTGGGTAAATACCTAGGAGTGGAAACACTGGATCTTAGTATGGATGCATGTTTAATTTTTATAAGAGATTGATGAATAATTATCCAAAATCATTGTAATATTTTGCACATCTACCAGGAACATGTGATAGTTTCTGTTGTTTTTCATACTGAACGATATTTGTTATACTGTGCCTAGTCTGTTATTAATCCTTGGATAAGTTCTTCATTTATGATGTTGTATTTTCTAATCCTCGCATTTTTATTTCGAAGGGTTTTTTTTATATATATTTTCCGTCTCTTCAGTGAAATTCTTCATCTGTCCACCTTTTCATATAAATATCCTACCTATTTATCATAGACATTGTAAAGCCCCGCTTGATAAGTTCAATTATCTCCGGATCTGCTTCTATTGACTATTTCTTCTCTTGATCATAGGTTATAATTTAGTGTTTCTTAATGTTTTTCATAATTTATTGTGTGCCAGAAACTGTGTGTAAAAGAAACGCAGTAGAATCTAAAGTAAATAATATTTATCTCAGGAAAAGTCATATCCCTTCTCCTGCTGGGCCATAATGTATTGGAGGTGGGGAGTCGAGTCAATTTAATCTATATTTGACCTGAATATGGACTTTTTCTTCAACTTTAGTTAGATTTATTTCACCATTAATTTAGATTATTTCAATGGTGGGGTCAGAACTTCCCCTTCAAAGGAGATCAAAGCGTCCACAAACTCTAAAGAACTTTTTATGCTTAATACTGCAGTCACAAGCTTGCAGATCCAGGGGAAATCACAGCTTTATAGTTTGGCTGACAATGATTGGGTTACCTTAGAATTCCTTTGCTTTTTTGTCTTGCCCCTGGATTTCTGCTCCTCGGGTGATCTCTTCCTTGCTCAAAGCCTTTGGAGGGCCACTGCAATGACCTTGATGAAGAACCAGCTCTCCTGTCATATCTTCAGGCTTTTGCCTTTCATACTCAGTCTTTGCTGGGCTACCCCTGATATCTTGTTGAAAGCCCAAGGGAAAGGTTGACAGGTAGATGCAGACTTGTTCTGCCACAAGGACTCTTAAGAATTCTGTCATGTAACTCCAAGCCATATATAGCTATTAAATGTTTAGTAAAAGTTTTGTTCTTTTCTCCTATGCCCATCTAAGAGATTTTTTTCTCTTCCTTCCCACTCTGCCTGGGATGGAAATGGCATCCATTCTCTTGTCACCTAGAAAGGCTTGAAATCTATGTATTTAGTTCATTGAAAAATTCTCAGCTCTCTGATTGGTTTTTAAAATTTATGACTTTGTATATTATCTAGGTTTTCCTCATTGATAGAGTGAGAAGGACAATCTCTTTTCACTTTCTATACCCTAACTGGAACACATTACAGCTCTGGATATCTTATTCTCTACAATAAAATAAAAAAAAATAAGAAATGATTGTTAAACATTGGAAAGGAAGACATAAAGTTATCATTATTATAGGTAATAGTCTCATCTACATAGAAAATCAATGAGAATAACAAATGATTAGAGCTAGTAGGAGAGATCAATAAAATGGCATTCAAGATAGCAGCAGGAAAAGCAAAAAAATAAAAAGCTTTCTGTATGCTAACAACATTGTGTCTTCCACAAAAACCTTATATAACCATCTTTCGCCCTGTTAGAGCTAGGTGTTTCTTTCTCTCTGCACTTAGAAAATTTCTTATGCATTTCAATGACAAAATAATGTATTTTATTATGATTGCCTTATATGTATTTCTGTTCCAAAAAAGACTTTGAAAACTTGAGGACAAGAATAGTCCTATTGATACATGCATCATGAGCATTTAGCACAAATCCTAGTAAGAAGAGGAAACTTAATAAGTATTGAACAACTGAGTGAGTGAAAGACATTGAACTAAAAGATTCCTAAGGTCTCTTCCAAGTATGAAGGTAATGCTTTTATAAATCATCTTTTTAGGGGTCTAAAATAACTAATGAAATATTCACTCCCCAAATAATACCGCACATACTTAAGCCTTTTGGTGTACTGTGGTCTTTGTAATTACAGTACTTAAAGGTAATATATGGTAAATCATTAGGTTAAGTCAATGTTTCAGAGGAAGATAGAACAAATGAGTAATGCGATCAAGCTTTGTACATTGAGTGACCCTAAGAACTGACACTTCATTCGGTTGTTTGCTATTTCTTTAATGAATCACAGCAGTTTTCTTAATTAGCAAGGGCCCATCTGTTTCCAGAACAAATGGCAGTTAGTACAACAAGAGCTGAAACAATAAGACAGCTTAATTTTGGAGTGCAAATTGCAATAACAAGTGACATAATTACTAGTTTCGGTTTTCCAGATATGGTTTGGTAGGTCTTCTAGAATAGAGGTCAGTCTGGTCATCTTGTCCTCTTTTAATTCATAATATACTGATTGTTGCTATTTATTTATAGAGGAGGCAATACTATCTGTTAAAGGACAGAATTAGCTATTTAGGAAACAGCAAGCTGCTTCTTTGGGTTTATAATTTGACATATACAATAAGGCTATTATTTCTGAGGCAAATATATCATTTGTAAATTGTATTCAATATTAGGGAGAAAGAGCTATTTCAATATTTGTAGGAGAAAGCTATTTTTTATTTCTGTAAAATTTTTATTACGTTTGCTACATATTGAATATTCTATAGTTCTTACAGGTTTATAGCTCCTTTAGGTAGTTACCAAATTCAAGGATGACTCTCTTCTTTGGTTAGAACTAATTCTGATCCCTTCGAAATAAGCAATGAGACAAAACTCAGTGTCTACCACCCCTCTCCACAACTTGTAGGAAGCATAGAACTAGATAGACAATGGAAAAATAGAAAAATCACAAGGAGAGAGCCCAAACTATCTGAATAATATCTACATGCTGTTTAAAGTATAAGATAAAGGGGCAGAAGAAAAAAATATTTAACTGGTTTATATTTCTTGGTTCCTGTAATATCTATCTCATTGCTTATTTTAAAGGGACTCATGACATGACACATCCTCGGGCAGAAATAACTGGCCATAGTAACAGCCGATCATAATTTGATTGTCTGGTTTGTCTCTTTTCTACTAAACTACTAAAATAACAAACAAAAAATTGAACAAAAACATGTTTTCTTACAGAAACTACAAGAGCACTTCATGTGACATGATTGGGTTATTAATTCAACTTAAATTTTCTCAAAATCTATGAGCCATGCATTGTATCAGACCATGGCAATATAGTAGTGAAAGAAATAGAAAATATTCCTGCCCTTGGGTAGCTTACATTCTAGTGAGGAGAGACAGGCAATAAACAAAATAAATAAGCAATGCTTTAATGAGATTTCACATAATACTAAGTGTTCTGAGTTAACATTAAGTAGGGTAAGGGAAGAGAGAATGGCAGCAGCAGGGCTGTCCTGAGCGGGTGCTAATTAATGGATTAATGTATCTATCTGATGACAAGAGGGTCTTAGGCAGACTAACAAGAAAAACCAAAGATGATGTTAAATCAGGCTTAATATGTGTTTGAGAAATAACAATGTAGCACATGCAGTTAGAGTCCAGTGAATGAAGTGGAAAGTACTGGAGTATGAGATTGAAAAGGTAGGCTGGATCATGCAGTCAAAAGATCAAGTAAGATGACAACTAAAAAATGACAACTGGATTTGGCAACTCAGAATTCATTGGAGACTTTGACAAATGTGTTTTCCATGCTGTGTTACAGAGTAGTATTGGGGACAAGAGTCTGATTGTTTAGTGTTCAAGAGAGAATTAGAGCTGAAGAAGTGAAGACAAGTATAAACATATCTTCCAATAAGGTTTATTATAAAAGGAACAGAAACATGGTGTTAATTCATCATTTTTGTAAAAGGAACTGTAAAATGTGATAGATACATACTATGTATACTGTGTAGAAGTGAGAAGCAATGAACTAGGTAAACACAGCAACATAGATATATGTTAACATTGTATAGTTCAGCGGAAGAATTAAAGAAGATAATGGAATCTATACACAATGTCATTTACACGAATTAAAATACTGAAAAGAATGTTACATGTTTCAGAAGCATACATACAGGTTCAAGGACCTATAGCAATTATAGTATTGAGTTAATGAATAAGAGCTGGTGCTGTTGCTGAGGTTAATGATAGTGATTACTGCTGCAGTGGTAGTAATTCTAGTAGTAGTAATAGTAGTAGTAGTAGTAGTAGTAGTAGTAGTTGCTGCAGTGGTAGTAATTCTAGTAGTAGTAGTAGTAGTAGTCGTCGTCGTCGTCATAGAAGTAGTAGTAGTAGTAGTAAATTTACAAAAATGAAATAAATATATTCACAATTTAATACAGTTTTCAGAGAGAACAAAGATGTTCAAGAATTACCACAAATAAATAAATGAGAAAAGTCTAGATTGTCAGGATCAGGTCAGTAATGGCAGAGAGGACATAAAGAAAGATGATATTGGAGAAATCGTGAAAGTGAAGTAATCTAAAGAGGATAATTGCGAGATGAAGCTTGGGGCGGGTTTACAAAGAGATAATCATCAACTCCTCAAGGCTCCAACTTATGGTGTCTTTAGTCTTTAGTGGGCTCATAAACACATTTATTCCAATTGCCCACAGATATGTTGAATGACAGGCTCAAATATGGGTAGCCAAACTGGCCTGAGCTTTGGCTTCATACAAGTTGGCCAAAGAAGTGTATCAGTTTGAGTTATTCATCTCAGCTTGACAACTGACTATTTGATCCAAGTCGTTGAATCAAAAGGGTTTGGGTGTAATGAATTCAATTCTGAAGTAGACTAACTTTTGAGGATGAAAAGTACTAAAGTGGCCAAGAGAGAAAATGAAATAAGGTATGTTAGCCAAGTTATTTCATGACGAAGTGATGAGGATATTAGACACTGGAGGATACTATGAGACGACAATTATGGGACTCCTAAAGCAGAAACTGGCAAAAATAGCAGATAAAGTTATACACACTTTGCACCCTTAAGAGCCAGGAAAGAGCCGACTGCTAATTTTAAAAGAAAAGGCCTTGCAAGATAAAGAAAAGAAGAAAGACAGCTATTTTGAAAAATCAGTTTTGATCAGATGGATTATGTCTTACCTTTGGCATTGAGATTGTCATCAACTAACCCCGATCCTGCTAGGTCTTTTCAACACCAAGTTATATTAAACCAAACTTTCGTCATACTGTACCTACATATAGCTGACTTTTTGAAAGGAAATGCAAATCAGTCCTTGTTTAAAAAAAAAGTTAACTAATTTTTTAGACCCCATTATTTGCACTCTTTGAAATATCTGAGTATAAGGTATTTGCCAGTTAGCCCACACAGATATGCATCTGTTCCAATATACTTCATAGGCTCTGCTTCCTCTCCATATCCTTTAAATATGTCTGTGACTATGTTTCTGCTTCCATTTTTATAACTTCATACTTGGTTCCTGGGTGATAAGATCAGCATCCGTATCTAAAACCACCATGTATATACTGATGCTTCTGTAAGAACGAGCTCAATCCCAGAATTCTCTCCTGAGTTACAGACTCATATTTCCCTTACTTAATAACCATCTCTTCTTCACTTTCCCACAAGTACCACAAACTGCAAATTTAAAACTAAACTTACATAATCTGTAGAGTGAGAATGGAGGCAGAGGGTAACAGTGGTTTCCCAGCACAAACTGTAGTATTTGGGGGAAGAGGAGGTGCTGACAGAAGACAAAGTTGTACAACACCGAGTGGAGGGTTTATGCTTCACTATTAAATATATGCCATTATTTCAATTTTATAGATGAAAAAAGAGATTCATAAAGGATTAATATACCCAAGGTCTTACAGTTATTAAATAGCAATGGAATTATCATTAGGACACTGTAGAAAATAAGAAAATTAAAGCAAAGTAGATGTATTATTTAGAGGAAATGCAATTTTAGACAACAAATTCCTGAAAAAAGGAGTTCAAAAAATGACAGCCCCCATCCGTTTGTATAAGTTATAGGGTTTGTACAAAAATATCACTCATGTTTCAATCATCCTGCTTTCAAATTATATAGAATAGCTAAGACATAGGCAGGTATCATAACGACGGCATTATTATCAACCCAGAGACACATAATACAAGTTCCTTTAATATAAGTAAAAGTTATCGTGAATTAAATGATCTAAGATGGCTACATAGAGAAAGAGACATAGCATTTTCCCAGCTGGAGGTGCAGCTCTCCCGGCTCCACACGAGGCAACACAATCGTCAATGATGTTGTGTAATTAGGATTAGGATTTGATCAAGTCTTTCAAGAAGATAAAGCTGAGCATTCTCCCCCTCATCTTTTTGTTGTTTGGGGAAGGTCTCATTCCCCTCTGGCAACCTCTAATTGCTCTGAGAAGCATGAAGAAATCCTGACTCCATTCCAGCCTGCTAGCTTGATGCAGCCATGTATAAATCAATTGCATTAGGGCATTAATGCATCTTGCCCTTGAACATTCATATCCATTCACTTACCTTATAAGGGAGCTAGTACAAGACACTGTGGCACGGATTAAATCAGAGGCCACTCTCAGTCGTCTACCTCATTAGAACTAGGCTTCAGATCTGCCTGAACTTTCAGCCTCATATTGGTAAAGAAAAGAGAACAGAAAAATAAGAATATAAAACATGAAATCTGAATTAATTAGATTTCTGTAGAACTAATATGTGGCAATTTTATTCTCTATGAAAAAAATAAATGATGTTTAAAGTAGAATTTTAAGTATGTTTAATTTAATTCAACACTTATCAAATGCCTGCTACTTTCAAGAAAGTTTACACCATGGAAGATTACTTATGAGAAGGACAGTTTTGTTGTCACCAATATCTGACAGGCTAAAATAGGGATAAGGGTATTTTGGCAACTGATTAAAAAAATCCATACACCGGTGCAGCTGGAGCATTAATAGTAAAAAAAATGGGTTAGTGGGAAATGGAGCTATAGAATGCTTTGTGCTAGAGGACTTCAGTAAAATTAAATTGAACTTTTGCACTGCCTACCCACCCATTATAAGAACATTAAATGAGATACATAAGAGGTTATTTTCACTTTTAAAATTTAATGATTGAAAATAATAGGTAATTCTATGACGACTTCTTGAAAGTTAGCATAGTAAAGAGCACATTTTATAAAGGAGAAAGTCAGGATATTTATTGAACGTTTTAAACCACATATGACACTCCATATCTAAGGGTAAAAGCTACAGGATTGTTCTATTTTGCTGAAGTTTAAAAATCACTTGTAGTTTCCGTAATATCAATCTATACAAGACTCTGTCAGGTCGAAAGGGAGAGGCAATTACTTGTTTTATACTCATAAGCTACAGCTCAGCCAGCTGTCACTCTATCAACATACTGATGTGAAAAGAGACATTGGGAAGACAGCTGCAAAGATATAGAACACACACAAGACACTGTGGGCTACTAGGATGGGACAGGGAACTATGGAAAGAAATTACTGAATTATATTGGCTTCAGAGGCAATTCATTCAACTAGGTAATATACTCAAATAATGAAAGAAAAAAAAAAAGGATAAGTAAAAATTTAACTTCAGATTGTTTGAGGTTGTTATTAGCACAGGTGAATTCTCTTTGTTTTGGTAACCCTGAGAAGTTCTTCTTCAAATAAACAAGTCATATTACACCATAAACATCAGAACCCTGTCCTTGACATTTAGTCTATTGCCAGATTCAGGGGTAAGCATGTGTTTACCATCCACATGCTGGGAGAACCCTTTGGCATTTGTGACCTCTGATACAATCTCTATGTGCTGAGGGTGAAGGTGGGTTTGGTCAGGTCTTTAGTTTTCTTAACTGACACTGAGTTCATTGTTTTCTGGTCCAAATGACAGTAATTTTAATCACAGTCATAGCATTGAAAATCCCAGTTGGTTTATGTTTCTAGCTGTGCCAGGGGCAGGACCTGCACATAATATGACTAAATCGACAAAATATAAGGAAGGCAGGAAATAGATCAAATGTGAATTACCAAGCATCGTTTGGTTATGGATAGAAAAATGCTGGTATTTTCTCCATTGGTTTTAACA
The DNA here is from genome assembly GCF_000325575.1 of Pteropus alecto. Lineage (NCBI taxonomy): Eukaryota > Metazoa > Chordata > Mammalia > Chiroptera > Pteropodidae > Pteropus > Pteropus alecto. The sequence goes on from NW_006436278.1 coordinate 335,997, forward strand.
TCTATCTTTAAATTTCACTTTTTAAGAATCTTTATGATACATATTTTTACTTAGATCGTATCTGCTAAATAATCTATAGTGGAAACCTAGGTTTGAAGCAAATAAGATAGATATATTTATATAAATAAAAGAGAACAATGACTTCTATTTCCAGCAAAATGGCATACTAGATATCCAGAAAATCCTCCAGCTAAACACAAATCCAAACGAAAAGCCACCAAGAAATACTGGATAAAATGAAATAACATTATTTTAAATGAATATCTGAACTCACAATAAAATTAGGGAAATGCCCAGGGAATAAAATGAAGCAAGAGAGCAGAAATCCACAGCAATAAGTTGTTTTAGGAATTTTCTTAATAAGGAAGTGGCTTGTATTTCAAAGGTCATAAGATTACAAGAGACCTTGAACTCATACAAAGTGAGAATTTATATTTGAAACAGTTTTTAAAATTTCTTTGTTAACCTACAAGTTTGTTGGTAGAATATATTTTATTGTCCAAATATGGGTGGGCATATTTTTTCTTATAACTTCTAATGTAATTGAAGTGATATTTGAGATCATGGTTTGTATGACAGCCAGTCTTTGAAATTTGTTGAGGCTTTCTTGTGGTATGGCCTAGTTCAACATTTTACATTCCATGTGTACTTGAGAAAATGTGGATTTTCTAATTGTTGGAAAACTATCATCTATTATCTATTATCTATCTGTCTGTCTAATTATATATATATATGTGTGTGTGTGTGTGTGTGTGTGTGTGTGTGTATTTTATATATATATAAAATCTGTCATCTTCAATTGACCTAACTACACATATACACACATGGTTTTAGTCATGGGATACCACCCTCTGCATCGTCGGTTTTCCTAAAGCCTGAACACACCTATATTAATAGTCTATTTATTAACTTATTTTCAAATCACTCATTTTTAGCATGCCATCAATGTCTTGCAGGGTGCTGAAAGAATTAAAAAAAAAAACTGTTAAACAGTAAGTGCCGCAATCCACAGATGTTTACCCAAAAATCTAGAATGACAGAAAACTCTGTTAAGGAAGTCTTTTCTGACTTCAGCCAGTGTTAATGAGACTGCCAAAATTTCTATAATCATGAACTTTGCAGAGCTGAAGTAGTCAAATTCTCCATTGTGGCCAATTTCTAAAATTAAAATAAGTGGGCTGACCAGCTAAACATGTGCTATATTGGTTTAAATGGGGTTATCTTGGAGGAGCCAGAGGAATTGGAGAACCCAGAAACTCAGGGCCTCTCCAATGCACCTCCTGCACTACCTCTACTAAATGAAAATAAGTGATACTGGGTATGCTGAAATGCAGCATGGAAGCCAACTTTACATTCTAAGGAAGATTAGAGATGTCTCCCAACCCAACACCCTAGCCTAATGGTTTTCTTATCCAAGAGAAAAAGCTTTGTGTCCAGGAGAAAAAAAGAAACCCCAAGGGGTTAGCATATCCCTGATTTTCCATTTGCTCACTCAGGGATTCAAATGGCATGACCCAATGGGGCTTTAGGCATTAGTTGCTATCAGATAGAATTCTCCAGAATGAATTGTCAGGCAGTCAATTTAAATTTTACTTGATCTATAATTCCAGAAAGAAAGCAAATCTGGTAGTTACTTGTGGTTGTTCAGCTTCTCAATCAATTCTAAATCCCCAAGGCCAGCACCAAGAAGTAATGGCCATCTCAGCAGAAATAACAACCCTGCCCCAGCCATGGAGAAACCGTTACAAATTTGTCAGTGGAATTGAGGGACACTTTAAAGGAAAATCATCTGAATAGGCAGAAGCAGAAGTGGCCAGAATGGCCATATAAGGCATCATTGTTCTTCCAGGAGATGCTCATCAGAGTCACTCATCCAATCACTGAACTTTCCCTCCCTGTCTGGCATAATACAGTCACTCTTTAGAACAGGAAATTATGAATGTTGTGTCTTTCCATGCTCTTAAAAAAAAACTTTCCATAAGTATTTACTGATGATTATGACAAAAGCACTTGTACATGAATTTACTACTGAATATATGCATAGGATTATGGTTTTATTTTAAAGCACTTTCAGAATTTTCTTCACATGAAAATTTCAGACATAAAAAAAAAAAAAAACTATGAAAAGTATAATATAATGAACACCGGTGTTCTCATGACCAAGGTAAAGAACGAAGCATTACAACAACAACAAAAAAAGTCAAACTCATAATATAACAGGTAGTAGAATGGTGGTTAGCAGAGTCTCTGGTCCAGCGAAAGAAGAGACATTGATCAAATGGTACAAACTTTCAGGTATAAGGTGAATAAGTTGTGGAAACCAAATTTACAGCATGGTAACTGTAGTTAGTCATAATGTATTTTTTTATTATTTATTATTATTTATGACTACAGCACCTAGTCTTCCTAGGTGGTCTCCCATCTAAGTACTAATCAGGCCCGACCCTGCTTAGCTTCTGAGATCAGACGAGATCGGGCACGTTCAGGGTGGCATAGACCATGGACCGTGGCTCCACTGGGGCGTGAACCTAGGACCTTTTGTGTGTAAAGCAGACGTGCTAACCACTACACTATGGAACCACGTCCATAATGTAATTTTTTTTTACTTGAAATTTGCTGAGAGCAGATCTCGTGTTCTTAACATACACTCACAAAAGTAGTAATAATGGGTTAATTAGATTGTATTAATGATTTCAAAATGTATAACATATATCAAAATAGCAAATTGTATACCCCAAATAGATGTAACTTTTATTTGTCAAAAATAAATTAGAATAAAGAATAAACCTCCTTGAAATTACACTCCTTGCCTCTTTCACCCTGCTACTTTCTCAGTGCTGTCCATTGTCCTGAATTTGATATTTATCACTCACATACATGTCTTAATTAGTTTACTAATATGTAAGGTTCCTAAAAAATACATATACATATACACTTACATAACACGTAAGATGTAACCTCATGCAATTTGTTTTTCACTATACAACATGTTTTTAAGATGTATACATGTTGATACTGCTCTAATTCATTTACTTCCACTGATAAAAATGTTCTATTATATGAATATAACTCCTATATTATTATAATTATTTGCTTTCTCATTAGACTATAAGACTCACGAGAGTATGGTGTGTCTCATTTATATTCCTCACTAAATCCCATATTCCTAGTACAGGTCCCAGTAAATACTAGGCACTCCATAAACATTTGTTAACGGAAAGATTGCTTTTGTAAATGTTGACTCTGCTCCTTTAGCTCATCTTCCCTAGAGGCGTAGCTATGAGTAGCTATGTGACTGAGTTCTAGCCAATGGAATGTGAGCCAAAATGAGTTGTGCCACTTTAAGGCTTGCATTGTAAGAACAGAAAACAAAACGAACCAAGAACACCCACTTTATCCATTCCTCTCTGTTCTTTTGCTCTTCTAGGTGGATAGAATGGAGATGACAACTAGGGAAACCCTGAAAGCCAGAAACTCAATATGGCAGAACCTCCATTAGCCAGAGATTCCAAAAGACTCTGTGGAGGAAGGCAGCCCCCTGAGCTCTTCACCTGTCCTCTACTTTTATGTGAGTAAGAGATACACTTGGGTTGTGTTTGAGCCATTATACATGCAGATCATGTTAGCCATCAGCCTATTCTAAGTAAAAATTTCTGTATAATTCACCTCTGAGCTATGATTGAGCTGCATCTTAGAGTTTCTTATATATAACATTTTCATTATTGCTGTTTTCTAAGATTGTAACATTTTAGTTGTGATATTCTCTCTGAATCAAGTTGTTTAGTAGAAGACTTAAAAGTTTCACTGCATTTAAATTTTCCAGAGGGGGTAAATATATGCTTTTTTAGTTTTGTAATCAATAAGTATTATCATTCAGATGTAACGATCAGAAAATGTTGTCTGCCCTGCTTCTAACGATTTGGAATATATTAATTTTTCTTTATGGTCAGTGTCATGAATGTTTTATGTGTATTAAAATAGGATGTAGGGTTTCCGTTTTTAGGTTATAATGTTCAACATACATCAGTTAGCTCTGCTTTACATTATGTAATTCAGTCTTTTATCCTTCTTATGGAAGATAGTTTTTTCCAAAGATGACCACAACAATAACTCCCATTCCCCATGCTTTTCTGCAATGAGACTTGCCCCTCTCCCATCAAAAGTAGGAGCCTGCTTATTCACTCCCTTGAATCTTGACAAATCCCTTGACTGTTTCGACCAACAAAATAATGCAGAAGTGGCACTGTGCCATTTCCAGGCATGTCACATACTGTGGCTGGCAGCTTCTACCTCCTGCTTCTTGGAAGCCAGACAGCAGTAGGGAGTGTGACTAACCTGAGAATGATGCGCTGTGATGAAACCCTAGACCACATGGAGAGACTGACAGCTCCCAGCTTTTCCAACGACCCCAACCCAGGAACCAGACATTCGAGTGAAGAAGCCTACAGTTGATCCCACTCATGGCATTTGATGGCACCCTGGTGAGAACCACTCACCTGAGCTCACTCAACACTAAGAACTGTCAGAAATAGTAAGTTATTTTTTCACCTCTAAGTAATGAGGTATTTTGTCATGCAGCAAAAGATACGTATTTTTGTTTGTTTACACGATATTTCAAGGACAAAAGAAGTAAATTAAAGGATATCTCTATGATCTTTCTATTTATTGCATGCCCTGCTTTAAATAGTCACTCCATAGAAGTGCCAAGGACCTTTTCACTCCAAATTTGGTACAAATGTCAAGACTGATGATACCACACATGTACCAAAAGCATTTGAAATGATTTATCATTCATATAATAAGGCTTTCTAGAGAGAGCTGGTGGCTCCCAAGAAGATATGCAAATAGGGCAGGAAAAGGAGACTAGCTTGAGGTTTTTATCATGGATAGGGGGTGAGTTCAAGTGGGAGTTCTCCCTTGTGTGGGCCAGGGCTTGCATGGTTGGAATTTCCCACTAGCAGCAAAAGACAAAAAGACTTGTCACTTTGCAAAAGGCAAAGGAAGAGTAGTGGGACTTGAACACCACCAGCGGTTAAACAACAACAATGGAGTCAGACTCTTTATTATACCTGTGATATTACACTATACATTTTAATGCTAGTTATCTGGAATATAAAGTTTATAACCTAAAATGTACATCGTTAATAGTTCATTTCCTCATTATGAAGTACCTTTCATTGTGTTAACTTTTTTTTCTGATATCGATATCATAACCTATTTTTTATTTTTATTTGTATTCAGTCAAAATTTATATAGAATGAAATGCACAGATCTTAAGTATAGACGTGATGTTATTTTAATAAATATATGTCCATATAACCACTACTACATAGAGCATTTCTATTACCTCAGAATATTTCCTTTTACCCCTTCCAGTCATGTCAATCACTGTTCTCATTTTGCTGCCCACGGATTACTTTTAACTGTTCTTAAATAGCATATAAATGGAATCTTACAATCTGTACCCTTTTATGTCTGTATTCTTTCTCACAGCATGATTTTTTAAACATTTTGTTAAGAAGTATTTCAAACGTATTAAAAAGTTGCAAGAGTTTGAATGTAAAAACCTCAGCTTGTCTACCATTAACCTTTTACTATACTGGCTTTCCCACATGTCTATTTATCACTATATCTTAGATTTTGATACATAATCAAAATCAATTGCATACATTACCATAATATTTCCTAAACACTTCAGCATGCATATCTTAATAGTTTAAAATGTCTTCATAGTTTTTTTTCTTGAGTGGTAAATTTTACATATAATAAAATGCATACATATTAGGAATACTATTTGTTGAATTTTAATGACTACATACATCTGTGTAGCCTATGCTTTCAAGGTACAGAATATTAGCATCATTCCACAAAGCTTTCTCATGCCTGTTTTTAGTTAAGCCTCATATTACTTTAAATTTCTGAATACTCCTTTAGCTATATTCAACAAAATTTTGATAAACTTTGTTTTAGAATAGCTTTAGATTTTACAGAATCATACAGCAAATTTTTGATAGGTTATATTTTATTATCATTTATTTAAAAATATTTTCTAGTTTACTTTTGATTATGAAAGGCTTTGTGTGCTATGCTTCGTGGATACAGATATTTTTTTCTTCTACTTCAGTATTTTACAAACTGATGGTTCACATCCCATTAGCAGATCATAAAATTAGTGGCCTGAAATAAGCCACTATTTAAAAGAATAAATAATATGTACTAAATAGCAGAATGCAAACATTTAAGAAAGTTAACTGTTGTTTTGTTACATTTTTGTTTTGTGTGTGTGTGTGTGTGTGTGTAGGTTCATGTGTGTACATGCGTGTGTGCATACACTGGCTTTTGATAAACAAAGTATGTCTTCCTATGAAGTTGCAGTGAAAAAGACTGAAAAATCCTGCTATAGAAAATCAGATTTCGTGTAGGAGAATGACATGATTACATTTACATTTTAGAAATACAACTCTGGCAGCAGTATGTTGGATTGATTATAAGTGGGCAAAAGTACATGCGAGGAGAACAGTTAGAAACTTATTACAATAGTCCAGACAACAGATGGTTAGAGCCCAACTAAAGCATTAGCTTAAGGTTTAGACAGAAAAGGAGAGATGTACCAGATAAAGGGACTTAGTAATTGATTGAAATTGGAGTTTAGTTAAAAGTCTAGGATGACTCACATATTCCTTGGATGGTTGCATAATGCCATTATTCAGATTAGAAAATAACAAAAAAGGAGCACATTTGCAAGGAAAAACATATGTATTAGGTTTTAGCTATACTTGGTGCAAAATTTCTGTCTTTGTTAGTTTTGGCCGCTATAACCAAAATATCATAGACTAGGTGGCTTATAAACAAGAGAAGTTTATTTATCACAGTTTTGGAGGCTGGAAAATTCAAAATAAAGGTCACAGCAGATTTGGTGTCTAGTAAGGGCCAACTTCCTGGTTCATAGATGGCCCTCTTCTTGCTGTGTTCTCACATGGTAGAAGTGATGAGGAAGCTCTCTGGGGTCACTTTTATAAGGGCACTAATTCCATTCATGAGGGCCCCACCCTCATGACCTCATCAACTCCCAAAGGCCCCACCTCCAAATACCATCACATTGGGATTTGGTTTCAACACATGAACTTTTGGGAACACAAACATTCAGTTTATGGCAGTTACTAAAAGATATCCATTTAGGGATAGATACATAGACATTTGCCTATATAATGCTAAGAGAGATATCTAGGCCAGAAATAGAGATTTGCAAGTGATCAAGCCATAATTTATTAAACCTTATGAGTAGCTGTCATTATCCAAAGAGTGAATATTATAAGAGTAGAGATCCTAGGATAGAACACCTTGGAATATCACTATTTAAGATGTATTAAATAGAAGAGAGATCAAAATAAAGGACTCAGATTGAACTATGATAAAAGCAAAGGAGTGAGTTCCGGAAGCTAAGAATATTTCACATAAGAGAAGAGTTGCTGAAGTGCCAAATGCTACAAAGAAATCAAATAAAAAAGAATTGAATTTAGCAACTAGGAATCAGTGACTTTGGCAAAAGCAGTTTCATTCAATTTTGACAAAATCATGATGTTGAAAGCTCTGGTATTCTGGCAAATGTTTAACCAGCTCTCTAAAAAACAGTGTGGTGTACATACATAGATATATTTTTAATAAATTTTAATGATATTAAGGATTGTGCAGCATGCAATTTAGAAATACTAATGAAATATACAATACTCTTTCTTGTACCTTATTGTCAATTCTGTATAGTCAAATTATTCTCACAGAGTGCATTTGTTGATTTTTGCCAAACTTCTGTATTCAGGTAACAATTGATGGATTAATGTAGTTCTAACGTGAGTAAAATTTTTGCTAAATTGAATGATAGATTTTGAATGTTGGAAGAATAGTCCCTCATTTATTTCTGCTATTCACAACATAATGGCTACAGGCATGGAACACTTTTATGTTAAATCTTCATTAACACTTTATCACTTTACTAAATCTAGAAAAGCACCAGAACAATACACCAAGCTCAGGTTTGTAGCATTTGCTGATTTCCATGGTGTAAATACCCCCCTATGTCTGATTTCAAGCTACCTACATGACATCACTGATTAGGGAGCCTGAAAGAGATACACAGCAGTGCCCCATTGTATATTATTTCCATCGTACAGATATAATAACCTCAAGAACACAGATAATATTTAAATGTAGTAAAGGAATGAGGAAGTGACGAGTTTTGAGTATTATCTTTTTAAACTATGGTTTATTTGATTGTAGATGTATACAACTTATTTTTTAATAATGGCTGAAAAATCTCTGAAAATTTAACAGTTAGCCCTTGCACACCTGTAGTACAAGTCAGCTCCAGCAAGCCACTGGTTGGAAGAAAAGGATAGTCCTAGACATGAATCTCATGACTGGTCTACCATTGGATATAGCAGTGTGATTTTGGTCAAGTGATTTTATTCTTTGAAATCTCTACTTACTCATCTCAAATTAAGGATCCAAACATTTATTTTGTGTGTTATTAGGATCACTAAAGATAATAAATATAACTTATATATATTAGGCCTTCAATTTATAGAAATCATTTTTATTCTTTTCATTACTACTCTTTAAGGACTGGTGATCAAGTCCCATGGGACTTTTCGTCGTCATCGTTGTCGGTATTTTTTAACTATTCCATATGATCTCTTGTGACTTGGAAGAGCCCAGTTGATTTGGAGGCCATCCTTTTTTTAACTGAATTTCCAACAAAGTTTCTAATACTTTAAGAGTCTTTTCAAAATTAACTGTAAATTTCCATGCTGCATGACTAGTTAGTCATTTCCTCCTTTGAATTCCTAAGAGAAGAGTAGATAAGGAGGGATGATGTAATTTCAGGAAGATCCTAGAATGCCATCTTATTAGGTGATGATTGATGTGAAGTAATATACCCACCAATTATTCACATAGGCCTGGGGCATGGAGAAAGGGAGGAGATTCAACTATTCTAAGTCTCTAAACAAAAGCAAGCCTGTTCTCTAAAATAATTATCTTTCCCCTTCTCAGTTCTTTTCATTCTTTCCCACAGATGTGATATCCTTGACATCATCCAGAAATGGTTATATATATTGAGAATTTGAATGTCAGATGAATGGCCTTGAATACTGCTTTTGAGCTTCCTGCTTCATTTAATCTATTTATAAGTTCTATTTTGCAAAGGAAAAATCTATTACCTACTGAAGTCATATTAATAACTACTTATCTGTGTGTTTGCATGACATTATGACTAATAGTTTAAGACTGCTTCATTCCCTTTAGTATTTATGATATTAAAATAAAGCAGATAGCAACCTAGATTACTTAGCAAATAAAAAAGAAATATTTGTTTCTAAAGTCCAAGTTTTTAATTTAATATAAAAAATGGTTATATTTTACCCTTTAAAATTATTTTTGTTGAAATAATTTCGTGAACAAAAAAATTGTGTCCATATCTCTGCTACATATCATTTTTATTTTCAACACACAATTTAAAGTTAATGTGCTTAATGGAAATAAAAGATGAACACAAATGCTTTATACAGAAATTATTTTATATTGTTAAAAAAAACTTTAAATCTATAAAAATAATGAGTTTCCAAATAAGCTCATGCATTATGATGATATTTTAGCTAGGTTTAAAGACCACATTCATGTAAGAAAAATAATATGTGAATGGAAATATCGACAAAATATGACTATACTAAGAGAAATGGCTGCCCAATTGAAGGACTTATACAATACATTATTGAGGCTACTATTCAAATATATATTTTTACTCTCTCCTTCTAACCTATGGAAGGATTGCACTTCATGCCCTCCATGTGCTTGGGTGAATCCATGTGGCTAGTTTGGAACAATGAATCATGAGAAGTGCCATGCCGTTTCTGGTCTTAGGCATTTAAACACCAATATGAGACCTTTTAGATATCTCTCTCCTTTTTCTCCTTTCTCTCCTCTCTCTCTCTCTTTTCCTCCCTCCCTCCCTTCCTCCTTCTCTCTCTTCCCCTCCCAATCAATCAACCAATCATGCCTACATAATAAAACCACAATAAAGAGCCCCAATAAAATCCTGTCACTAAAGCTTTTGTGAGCTTCCCTGGTTAACGATACTCTGTACTGAGAGGGTGATCCGTCCTAATTCCACAGGGAGAAGGCTGTAGAAGCTGCACATTTGGGATACTCCCAGACCTGGTTCTATGCATCTCTTTTGTTTGGTTCTGATTTGTATCCATTTTGCTATAATAAAACTATAGTATTAAGTGTAGCGCTTTCCTGAATTCTGTGAGTTGTTCTAGTGAATTACTGAAACCGAGGAGGTAGTGTGAACCCTCCAATTTTTAGCTAGTTGGTCAGAAGTGTGAATGGCCCTGGAACCCCCAAGTGTATGGCTGATGTCTAAAGTGAGGGAAGTCTTATGGAGGACTGTACCCTTGACTTGTGAAGTTCAGCCTAACTCTGGGTAGTTAGCATCAAAAGTCATTACACTGAGTGACTAAACTGAGTAGAAATTTCCTGTTCATCCACAAGAGGGCTCTAGTATGTGGAAGAAATAAAGCTTTGTTGTTTGACATGACTGGGATGCTAGAGTTCTATACTACTTTGCATATCTCACCTTACATTTATGATGCATAAACATCTGACAGAAAACCTATGGACAGACCAATACAGTTATCTTCACTCATATAATGACAAACTCATGATTGCAGAGGACTTAGAGATCGTCTGTGTATCCCATACTCATTGCTTGAAACAGCTTTGTCACACTTCTGCCAAGTGGCTATCCAACCTCTTTTTTTTTTTTAATTAAAATTATTGGGGTGACATTGGTTAACAAAATTATATCAATTTCAAGTGTACAATTCAATAATATGTCAAATGTATATTACATTGTATGTTCACCACCTAAAGTTAAATTTCCTTTATCACCATATATTTGACCCCATCTCCCCTTATCAAACCTCTTCTGAAAAACCTAAATTGCTCCGAAGTTCCCTTGAGGCACCTCATTCTATCAATGGAAAGTCTCTAATACCAGAACATTCCATCTTTATGGCAAGCGAGATCTTCTGCTCTGAGACTTTGCCATACATCTCTGTTCTGTCCTTGTGGACCATGTAAAGTAAATCTAATTCCTTAACAGTTCACAAATATGATGGCAATAGAGGTAGCTGCACCAATGTCTTTTTTTTCATGCAAAATTTTATGTTGATAATTCTCATGTGACATTGTTCAAGGTCTCTTTACCACCTACTTATCCTTTTTTGAACACAGTCTAGCTTAACTATGCCCATCCTGGAATGCAATACCTAGAACTGAACGTAGTCAGACCACAGAGAAGTGGAGGGTCCCGCATGACAGATTTTTTGTTGGCCGTATCATAGAGTTCACATATTTTCTGTGTATGGCTAGTTAAAATCTCAACATTTTTCAACTGTACTGCTTTTAAACCATGTTTAAAAAATGATTCCTTTATCTAGTCTTTTGACACATGACAAACATAAGAGAAACAGCAAAAACTTAAAGTCTGAGAGATGTAGTTTCAAACTACTACTCTTACATTAACTCTGACTTGGATATTACCCCACTGCCCTGAACTTTAGTTTTCATTTATGTTAAATAAGTTTGAGAATTTCTACCTTACAAGGGTGTTTTGAACATGCACATAGTATAACTAATACTGTGCCAGAAAAAAATCGGTATGTAATAAATGATAATTAAAAACAGTAAAATCAATTAAACATACCAAATCAGAAGCATGGAAATGAAGAAGCAGCCTGAAATATGAAAACTATAAAGGTTAACTTGTTTGTTGGGTTTTTGTTTCAAAATTTGTCCCAATATTTCAGAAAACCAAATCAAAGGGAGACAAACCTATGAACAACAACAACGACAAAAACTTGCATAGCCCTCATTATCGCAAAGCTGAAATTTCATCAATTTCTAAGGAAAGCCAACTTTTCTTTTCATAAAACCATATTCTAAAATAAATCTTGCATTTGAGGCTTTATTCAGAGGCCATCAAGAGACAGAGGGGCCATTTTCTTTATAACAAACATCGTGTCATAATAAACAACACAAAGCAAGCACTTAGTATATGTATTATGGCTAAGTAGTATGTTAAATACATTTGATATGCGTTATCACATATACTAGTTGCAGAAACCCCAGAGGAGGCATTATTAGTGTCCGTGTTTTACTGAAGAGAAAGAGGATGCTTGGAGAGGAAAGGAAGGGGTGTAGGGTCACACAGAACGGGATTCCATCCTCAGTCCATCTGACTCAGCTCCCCATCTTTTCATTTCTTTGCTCTACGGCCCATCTGATGGTTATTAAATCTAAAGCCATGGGAGCAGAGCTTCTTTTCCATTGACTTATTCTTTCTTGTCAATTTCTAACTATAGAGCACACAAAAGTTGTTTTTGCCAGCCTTGTTCCAATATTGACTGTTTTCAGCAGAATCAGAACCACTTTAGCCACTTTTTCTCTGTCTCTTTCTCTATTACTTCTTCCACATGCTGGAAATTTTCCAAATGCCCATTCTAGGTTCTCTCTGCTTTTATTCTTATGTCCTATCCCCAGGCTTTAACCATTATATTTAAGCTTATTTTCCTTGATTTTGTGGGATAGCCCTCCTTTTCAATTAGGCTCCCATTTTTCATATCCTACTGCCTGTTCTGTGTTCCATATGGGTTACTTACAGGCCCAGCAAACCAGTATGTCCAGAGCGTGTATAAACTTTAACTCAGCTTTCTGCCAGTACTACTCCTCTTTCTGCATTCTGTATTTCAATGATTGGCCATTACTGAAAATTCTTTCATTATGTCTCACTGGGATATTTAAAAGCTTCTTAAACCATGCTAACTCTGTTTATATTTCCTTCTTTAAAATCTTCAAAGACTCCCAATTGCTAACATGATAAAATTAAAATTTCTTAGCCGGGTACTTAAGACTCAAAAATTTCATCCTAAACCATCCTTCCAATCTTATGTTCTATTTGTGTCCTTCGTGCACTCAGTGTTCCAGCCCAACTGATTTAGTTATTATTCTCCATTAACCTCCTATATATTCCCCTCTCTGCATTTGCTAATATTGGAATAAATAACTGAGGTTCTTCTCTTGTTCAACTCTGTATATCCAAAATCTTACCACTCTCCCAGGCTCAACTCAAATCCTAAGCACTATTTTGTATTCATGCTGACAACAGCCACAGATGTAGGTTAAGAGGTATTCTTGCAGCTGCCCTGGCCCAAGGCGACCCCTAGTGGTTAGACAAGCGCAGATCATTCCCTGGTGAAGGTAATAGCTTCAAACCAATGAAACACAAAATGAAATCTGAGGATTATTTTTCTGTTTATGTAGTAGGAACAAAATATAAAGTCACGTAAGGCAACATATTGATTGATACCTTACATTAAGGTCACAGTTTCTAAGGGATGCAAATAAATTGTGAACTACTTGGCATATAAATACTCCTATAAAATAAATAAATTTGACAAAATACTCCTATAGCCATGAGAATTATTTTCCTAGATAGAGCAGCCTTAAAAAATATTTAAAAACACATTTCTGCAGTAGTAATTTTTACCAACTTCCTTAACTAAATAAATTGTGAACTACTTGGCATATAAATACTCCTATAAAATAAATAAATTTGACAAAATACTCCTATAGCCATGAGAATTATTTTCCTAGATAGAGCAGCCTTAAAAAATATTTAAAAACACATTACACATTTCTTAATTTTTACCAACTTCCTTAACTATATAAGCTCTCCCTTTTATATTCTCTCTTAATCCTGTGCATCTCCTGCATGAGAGTCAAGGAATTATAATTAAACTGAATAAGTAATTTGCACATATTTTTCTGTCTGACTCACTCTAGTCTATAAGCTCCATGAGGGCTGGGGTTTGTCTGACCTGTTCACTTACTGTAGTGCCTGGTACATAGCAGGAACTTACATATTTGTGGAATGAATGACCATCCTCCCCAACCCCATAAGTGTAGGAACTCACATTTGTTAAATGAACCAATTCCCCTTGCAAAAGTTTCACTCACATTTCTCAGTATTAGAAAGAAAATTCATGTTTGTTTTCTGTGTTCTGATCTGGTACTATCTTGCTATGCAACTCTCCTTCTTTACCTGGGCCTCCATTTTCTGAGCTGGGCCATCTAAGAAGACTTCCAGCAATTATATCTCCTACTGTAGAAGTAAATATGATTTACATAAAATCTCACATCTCCTAGTCCTTCACTTTTCTTTAGATAGGCAGCTCAGATTTTCATGAGTGATACTGGCGACTTTTGAGCAAATGTTTTCACTTAAGTGTAAGCTAATTGTCTACAACATGCCTTTCTAATAATGAAAACACTAGCTGAAATAGAGTGCAATGTCATTGAAATGCTAAATCATTTATTTGAAAAATGACTGTTTTGAGGTCTGCAGAATATAATTAAATCAATCTAAATTTGCAGTACTCATTTTCCATTAGCCTACTTTGTTTTGTTTTCATTCACATAAAAAATTAGGAGAATTCTTCAATGACTCCTCATTGTCTACAGATTAAAGTATGGGCTTCTTATTTTGGTATTAAGATGTACAATTTGTGCAATGGCTTGAATAATTAATTACCTTGAAAGGATCATACTGGCACCTGCAAGCATTGGCCCCAAGGTGATAATAAGATATAGCTACTATTTACTGAGAGCTAAGATTAGGAAGTTTAAACTATTTTGAATTCTCACAGTGATCCTGAGATAGGTATTATTTATACCCTTTTCACAGATTAGAAAACAGACTCATAGATGAAGAGAAATATAGAAAAGATCACAGGAAGTGTCTGAACTAGAATTCAGCCCCAGCTGTGTATGACTCCAAAGCTTGTATTCCTTTCATTGAAGTATGCTGCTCCAAAATTACATCATTTAATGAAAATCAGAGTCCATATTCGATTAGCTCTGGGGTATATTTCATCTACTGTAGCCAACATGTATTAGCAGACACCCATGTCTTAGTTCACATACACAAAGCTATATGGGAAGGAATCTTCCAGTAGATTTCAAAACTTAGTTTGCTGTCACCATTGTTTCTTCTTCCTAGTTGGCTGGTGTTAATTTTGCCTATGATAAAAAAAAAAAAAAGATGTAGTAGTTTCCACTTCACTTCATACCATAATATGTTTCATTCGAATCCTATTCTATCAAATTCATCTTCACATTTATAATGCCACTTACTGTCTCATCTCTCTAGCTCAGAATTTGCTTTAATGCAGCACACTGTAGTGCTGTATTCTCAAGGATGGTTTTTAGAATATGGAACACTCAATTAAAATGCATTAGATTGCTTTTACACACACACATACACTTTATAAAAAAGTGGGTTTAATAACATCCATGGTAAATTCAATCATGGTGATTTCGTTGACCTGTCATCACAAGAAACACAATGAGATTTCACTTAAAGAATCCTTCTTATATTTTGGACCACATCGATGAGGTAAAAGCAAAAAAAAAGATGGGTGAAGGTCACAGAATATTTGTAATAATTTACATTTCTAATTGTAAAGGACATCCATGCTCACTGTAGATAATTTAGAAAATATACATAAATATTTACACATGTACATGCACATACACAAATACCACATATGTATGTCTATATGAAAAAAAAGAAAACAACCCATATATACTGATCTTTTAATATTTTGGTGGATTTCATTCAAATTATCTTTCCCACATATTACATGCATGCACATACATTCAGGGCATACACACTCGTGTATTCATGAACCATGGCCCTACTATTATTGGCTGTGGAATACCAATCAAATCATGTAAGTTCAATAAGCCTTGGAGTTCTCATTTTTCAAATGGGGAAAATAATTTCCCCTACCTCATAGGGATGTTGTGAGATTTAAACAAGTAAATGTCGAGAATTCGGCATAGTCCCTAGCATGTAGTAAGTGCTCAATAAATGTCAGTTATAGTTACCATTACTGTTATTATTGTAATTGCCCTACTTGTACAATACCCTAATAGCTTTCTTAGTGTAGGTATCTTTTTTTTTAGGACTCAAAAATACTCTCATAGATACATCATGATTTATTTTTCCTGTACCTTCTTTGAAGTAACTTAGATAGTTTCTAATTTTTTATACCTGACACTGTGATGAGTATCTTTTTACAATTTTTTTCTGCTACTTCTCTATTTACTTAGAATAAATTCTTGAAGGTATAATTATTATATCTTAGATGGTTACAAATCTTGGTTACTGTTTGAGTTTACTTTATTTTCCTCTCATCTGACTTGTCGCTATCATTCTGGAAAGTTTTCTTCTACAATGAAACTCGTCTTCGTAGTGATCAACTTGTTCTCTTAGAATGTCTTTTAATATCTGAAAATCTGAAAATAATGATAGGATGGCAAATAACTAGCTCTCCCTTATGTTATTCTCCCTGCCATTCTATTAATTATTGCTGAATATCGTCCCCACTCCTTTATTAAGTACATGATTCTCCATATATGTCAAAAGCATTAGTAACTTATTAAATGCATTTACACCCATGATTTAGTCTAAAAGATATGTACACTTGGGATAAATAATGAATATTTTAACAGAAATGAACCCTCATGTTAGCCGTGATTTCCTGATCTTAGCCCAATATTGTAGAAGGATGATGTTTTTTGTTCTGTGGGGTTTTTTTTTGGAAAAGAGATATATCAAACTTCTGGTCAATATGGCTCAAAGAGTTTATGCATTCACACACATATTTCAATCATATGGCGATGACAGATTAAAACAAAACAAACCAAAAAATAGGCATGTCTAGTCTCAAAAATATGATACATATCTGAGGACCAGAAACAGAATAGAATCACAAAGAATTGAATAGGCAGACACAGAACATTCTCCAAGCAAATTTTAAAAGATTAAAATTATACCAAGTATCTTTTCTGACCATAATGGTATGAAACTAAAAGTCAATAACATGAGGAAAGCTGAAAAATTCAAAATATGTGGAAATTAATCAATACAATCCTGAATAACCACTAGGTCAAAGAAGAAATAAAAAGACAATTTTTTTAAAAAATCTTGAAACAAGTTAAATTAGAACACAATATATCAAAACCCTTGGGATACGGCAAAAGCAGTTATAAGAGGGAAGTTTATAGTGATGAATACCTATGTTAAGGAAAAAGAAATTTCTCAAATAAACGACCTAACTTAACACCTCAAGGAACTAGAAAAAAAGAACAAACTAAGCCTAAAGTCAGCATAAGGAAAGAAATAACAAAGATCAGAGCAAAAATAAATGAAGTAGAAACCAGAAAAACAGAAAAGATCAATAAAACTAAGAGCTGTTTTTTTTTTTTGAGAAGATAAACAAATTTGGAAAATCAATAGCTAGACTAAGAAAACTAATTGAGACTAATGAAAGTAAATAAAATCAGAAATGAAAGAGAAGACAAACTACAACATCCTTCTCTGATAAAAACTATCAGCAAGTTGGGTATAGAAGGGGCATACCTCAACATAATAAAGGTCATATATGACAAAGACAGAGCTGACACCATATTCAATTGTGAAAGATTGAAAGCTCTTCCTCTAAGATCAGGAGCAAGATAGTGGTTCCAACTCTTACCACTCATATTCAACATACTACTGAGAGTCCTAGCTAGAACAATCAGTCAAGAAAAGGAATAAAAGTCATTTAAATTGTAAAAGAAGAAGTAAAATTGTCTTCGTTTGCAAATGATATGAACTTATATAGAGGAAATCCCAATGAATCCACCAAAAAAAAAAAAAAAACCCAAAACAAAACAAAATACTGATCAACAAGTGTAATAAAGTTCCAAGATACAAAATCAACTTACAGAATTCAGTTGTGTTTCTATACACTAACAGCAAACTATCTGAAATAAAAATTTTTAAAAATCCCATTTAAGATAGCATCAAAACAATATAATACTTAGGAATAAATTTAACCTAGAAAGTAAAAGATATATACACAGAAAACTATAAGACTTTGATGAAAGAAATTAAGAAGAACAAATGGAAAGATATCTTGTGTTTATAGAATAGAATTAATTTTATTAAAGTATCCATACTACTCAAAATCATCTATAGATTTAATGCAATCCTTATCAAAATTCTACTGATATTTTTCACAGATGTAGAAAAAAACTATCCTAAAATTTGTATGGAATCCCCCAAAAACCCAAATATCCAAGGCAATCTTGAGAAACAGGAACAAAGCTGGAGGCTTCACATTTCCTGATTATAAACTATCCTACAAAACTAAAGTAATCAAAACCGTATGGTCCTGGCATAAAAGAGGACACATAGACCAATGAAATAGAATCAAGAGCCTAGAATTAAACCCTTTCATATACAGTCAACTAATATTTTATGAGGGAATCAAGAATACTTAATGAGGAAATAATGTTCTCTTCAATTTATGTTGTTGGGAAAACTAGATAAGCACATGCAAAAGAATGAAATTGGACTCCTATCTTACACCACTCCCCAAAATTAAATCAAAATGCATTAAAGAGTTAAACGTAAGGCCTGAAATTGTAAAACTCCTAGAAGAAAACTTAGGGTAAAAGCTCCTTGCCATTAGCCTTAGGCAGTAATTTGTTTGTTTTTAGATATGAGACCACAAGCATAAACAACAAAAGCAAAAATTTATGTTATACTACATCAAAATAAAAAGCTTCTGCACAAGAAAACAAATAATGAAATTAAAAGGAATCCTACAGAATGGGATAATATATTTGCAAACCTTATATCTCATAAGGGTTAATATCCAAAAGACATAAAGACCTCATAAAACTCAATAACAAAATCATCAAAAACAGACGAACAAAAATCCAATTAGAAAATTAATAAAGGACCTGAATAGGTACTTTCTCAAAGAAACGCAGGTATACAAAAAGGTGCTTGTTATCACTAATCATCAGGAAAATGCAAATCAAAACCACAATATGATAGCATCTTACACTTGTTAGAATGACTATTATCAAAAAGCAAAAGATAACAAGTGTTGTTAAGGATGCAGAGCAAAGGGAACCTTCAGACACTGTTGGTAGGATTGTAAATTGGTGCAGCCACTATGAAACCAATGTGGAAGTTCCTCAAAAAATTAAAATATAACTAAGTATAGTATGATCCAGAAATTCTACTTCTGGGTATATATTCAAAGAAATGAAGTGAGGATCTCAAAGAAATATCTGCACTACCATGTTTATTGCAGTGTAACTCACAATAGCCAGGTGATGAAAACAACCTAAATGTCCATCTGTGGATTAATGGATAAAGATGTGGTATATATATATACACAATGAAATACTGTTCAGCCCTGTGAAAAAGAAAATCCTGGCTTTTGTGACAACATGGACAACATTGGGGGCATTATGCTAAGTGAAGTAAGTCCGACAAAGAAAGGTAAATACTGTCTGATCTCACTTATTTATGGAATCTAAAAAAGCCAAACTCATAGATGCAGTGAGTAGATTGGTAGTTACCAGGGACTGAGGGTTGGGGAAATGGAGAGATGTTGGTCAAAGGGGACAAATGTTCAGTTATATGATCAAATAAGTTTTTGGTATCTAATGTACAGTATGGTGACTGTTGTTAACAATACCATGTTAAATATTTGAAAGTTACTTAGAGTAAATCTTAAATGTTCTCACCTCAAAAAAGAAATGGTAATTATGTGAGTTGATGGAAGTATTAGGTAATGCTACAGTGGTAATCGTTACAATATTTATATGTATCAAATCAATACCTTCTGTACCTTAAACTTTCACAATGTCATGTGTCAATTATATCTCAATGAAGCTAGAATACAAGTAAAGGCAAGGAAGTGACAGTAAATAGAATGATACTTGCTGTATTTATGCAGGTAAAAGTTACATATCAAGGATATATAAAAAACTCTTTCAAATACATAAGACCCAAATAACTGAAAAAAAACATGAGCAGTCTATGAACAGGCAATTCACAAAAGGAGAAATGCAGTAGATTCTATTATTTATAGTATTTATGTTCTATAAAGTTGCTGCAAACACTGAATTAGAAAATACTGAGTCTTGCTCCAAGAGGAAGTACAGAGTTAAGTCCCTTCACGCCTCTGGTCACATTTCATCAACTCTTCCATACATAACCTTGCTATATGTGTGTTTCTATTTAAAGACTACTTATTTGATATGTATTTCTTACAAATAATTTATGCTCTATTTCTTTATAATAAAACACTAACAAAGGGTTTAACGTTTTCCTGACTCTGGGTAATGTGACCGTAAGTTTGTTAGGACTTCAGCCTCACGATAATGCTGTGCACTATGCTTTTATTTTATCAGGTGTCATGTCATGAATCCACAAATTTAGCTAATTTTTATGTTTTCTGTAATTTCACCGCCTATTAAAGATGTTACTTTATACTTTCTGGTGCAGCCTCATGTACAGATCAGTAAATGTTCTCTTCCTTTTTCTGGATGTAATGTATTGTCGATTCACTAACACTGAACTCACAGTAACAGCAGTATAACTCATGCTTGAGTGAAGCGTGTCTAACATACTTATGTTCTCTGTAAGGCACATCATAGTCTTCTTACACTTAAGAACAAAAGACAGCATTTCATCATTGTGCTTGGGGGCCATTTTATACAGCAAAATCACCACTAAAAGACACAAAAATATCAAAAAAAAGTGACAGCATATAGACTGAAGAAAGGACACTTTACAGTATGAGAGCTGAAACAAGAAGGTAGAGCATCACCTTCTGCTGGGAATATGCCTGTCTGGAGACTCAAATTTTTTGCTACTCTGCACCTGTCTGTGAATGACTGCAAAAGCACCTCGAGTACTGATTTGGGGGTTACAAATAAATGTTAGTGAGTAAGTGAATTCGCAAATACAGAATCCAGGAATAATGAATCAACTGTATCTTTAAAAAGGAACAAAGGAATGATAAGCAAAAATGAAAGATGGTGCTGTGGAGATAGGAAAGTGTTTGGATGTCTTGGGAATTGAACGCAGATAATTGCAAGTTATTCTGGCTTTTGAGTTGAGGGGAGGGATCACAAGTGTTCATTATATTCTCATGCTCTATTACATTATATCACATTGTGTCATGTTGTGTTGCCATATTATATTATATTATTATATTGTTATATGTTATTTAGTTATATGTCTGGCTGAAATATGACAATATAGGACAGATAGGACTACTTAAAAACTTAAAACTTCTGAATGTCAAAAGCTAGGAGAAATATTAACATTGCACAAAATAGGAAAGGAGCAATATTTCCAGAATACTAAGAAAATTCAATAATAGTAAAAGAAAGGCAAAAAAGTAGAAAAAATGTGAATGATTAATTCACAAAAGAAGAGATAAAGCCAGATAATAAATATAAGTATTCTACCCAATGAAAAGGGATTTTTTTGTTTTGTTTTTGCCATGTCACTCGATAAATATTTCTTGTATGAATAAACAAATGAATGAAAAGATGCTCAGTGTCACTAGCAGTCAGGATCATGCAAACTAAATAACAATTAAATACAATTATCTTCAGTCATACTATACAATTGAAAAGCGCAGTGAAAACCAGTGTAACAGGATGTGAATAATGAATGCTCTGATATGCCGCTCATAGGATTCTGGAACTTATCGATGCTGTCATCAAAAACTTTCTATTCCTATTACTCCACTGAAATTGTGGTTGCTAAGGTTAAGCAGTAATCCCCTTGTAGCCAAATCTAATGAACCCCTCTGTCTTTCTCTGCTGACACCTAACTTTCTCATCTTGACCATATGGCTTCTTAAAATAGTCTCCTCTTTTGATTTTCACATACTGCCCTTCTCTACCAGTTTTTCTTCTTCCCCATTGGCCATTTTTTTTTCTCATTTTCCTTCAAGTACTCTCATTCTCTAATGGAAATGTTTGGGGTTTCTCGAGGCTTGGTTCTAGGCTTTCCTTTCTTCTCTATACTGTATTTTGAGGTCTTCTTACCTAGACTCGTATATTTAAATAGAGTCGTTGTGGTAATGATCACAAATATCTGTCCTTTCCTCTAAGTCTTAAGACTAATTTTCTTCAACTACCTACTTGTTTCCATTTGAAGATTTCACAAACATCATACACTTATCTTGACTGTCATAGCACTCTTTTCTCTCTTAAATGTATTTTCCCATAGTATTCCTTATTTAAATAAATGGGATCCAAATTGATCAAATTCTCAAGCCAGAAACTGAGTCATCTTCGAATCCTGCTTTTTCTTCTTCTTTTTTTCCTACTACCTCCTACTCATCATCCAAAAAGTCAACAAGTACCATTGCTTCAACCTCCAAAGTAAATCTTAAATCCTTTTTCTTCTCTCCATCGCTACTGCCATCATCTTATTCCAAGCTACTATCATCCATTGACTGGATTACTACAGCAATCTCCTAATAACTACTTAGATCACCGCCCACTAAACATTTTCCTCATTATAATTGGATCACATCAGCCCCCTGCTTAAAGTTCACAATGGCTTCCAAGTATAATTAGAATAAATGCCAACTCCATTCTATGTCCTATGAAGCCTTTCATACGCTGTCCTTGGTCTACTTCAGCCTCACTCAATACCACTGTTCCCCATACTTACTAAGTTCCAGCTGTGCTAGTGTTCTTTCAGTTTCTTTGCAAAGCACTTTAAGCACTTTCTCATGAGTCTTTGCATAGTTTTCTCCCTTGACCTGAACTGCTTTTCCCCAACTTTGTATGATCTTATCTCAAATATCCCCTATTCAGAGAGGCTTTTCCTGATCATTCTGCCTACCTCTGTTATTCACCCTATTAGGTCCATTATTATTACCTTTAGAGCATGATTTGTACTTCTCATACATTTCTAATTTGTTTACTGTCTTTTTCCCAACTATAATGGAAATACTGAGTGAAACACTGAATGAAAGAAGAGCATAATACTGAATGAAAAAAAGAGTCTATTTCATTCCTTACCCTTTCCCTAGGGTCTAGTTCAGTGCCTGGAAATTAGTAGGCAATCAATAATTATTTTACTGACTTTATAAATATATATTTTTTAAAAGTAAACAACCAAACACGCATAAATGTATCTTACTCTAATAAAATTACTACCAGACCAATGCAAAGTGTCCTTATTTGTAGAATAATAGACATGGTTTTCCCATGATAACTGTATACTTGAGTGCTTATTGGTTAGAGTAATAAAGTGAAATCCTCCCTAAGATGATGAAATTTAGGAATACATTACCTGAGATACACACACATGGGCAATATACACATATATACATGTGTACACACACACACACACACACAGTAGGTAACCTTAAGTATCAAGAATGTGGGTGATTTTTTGTATTATTTTACTCTTCTGTATGTTATAAATATTCATATATAATAATAATTACTCCCATGCAAAAGTTTCTATGTGTCAGATATTGTGCAGAGTGTTTCATGTGCATTATCTTATTTAATCTTCCCCTAAACTCATAAGGTAGGTAATATTATTTTTGTTATTTTATACATCGGTGAAACTGAGGTACAGGGTGGTTAATTGTCTAATAGTCACACAACTATTATGTGCCAGAGATGGGGCTGATCCAACTTCAAAATTCATGTTCTCAAACTCTATACTATACTTTCTTTCTAAAGAACACACATTTTTAAGAAAAACTACAACTAATAAACCTATTACAATGCTCACTTTTTATACATTGCTGGGATCTCACATTTCCAGATGTTTATCAAAAAATCTAATTTTGATTGACTTCCCTATAGAGATGAAATCTTTGATATCTTATAAACAATATAGAAAAGGTCTGTTTGTGTCCAGTGATTGTCTCTATGACAGAGGAGAGGACACTTGAACTCTAGATGGATCTGGGAGAAATAGTCTAAAGTAGACCACAAAAAGTAAGAGATTTCTTTTATGTCTTTTATTTTATCTTTACATTCATGTGCATTTTTATTCCACAAAAAGCTATACCTTTCTAAATATAAATATATTTTAAATTACCTATGAAATTGCTTTAAAATATCTCCCCCTGAAATGTTCAAGTAAACTGATTCAAAGAATTGACATCATGTCTATCCTGTGGCTTTGCAATCTATGTGCCACATGACACAAGTTTGAAAAAAAAAAAAGAGTAGTTGAAAGGATTTCTAAATTTTCCATCCCTTTATGGTTTTTAAGTATGATGATTATCTACTTTCAGGGTAACCTGCTCAGAGAAGGGGCAGAGGTGGTGACAGCAAATCCTTGGGCTCAATAAGAAGGCAGTGGCAATAGCAACAGAGGAGGATGACCCCTACCCAGGCCAGGCTGAGTCTGGAACTCTCGGAGTATCTGGAGTGCACCCCTGGCCTGCTCCCTGAACAGCCACAACTCTTTTCTATGGCCTGAGCTTTTATGACAGGTAAATAAATGAAATAGATTTTTAAATATCGCTTCTGCGTATTCCATGGTAAGACTAATTATCCACTTCTTTTGTAATATGTGACCCTATAAAATTTTCCTAAATTTTAGAATAAGGAAAATGTTTGTCTTTGGGGGAAAAAAAAATTTAATCAATGAGAATTCTATGGTACTCTATGATGTGGTCTTTTTTCTGTTTTGTTTTCAGCCTTTGTTGTTGAAGTTGTTACTTTTCCTCTTGGGAAGTAAGATTAAAATTTTAACTGTGATAATATTACATCTGCAGATCAGTTTTCTCATTTTTCCCAGATAATTATCTCTCCCCTTTTTCTATATAATCTCTAAACTCTCATTTGATGTTTATCCTAAGTCATCTCTTCTCTGTGTGTATTTTGAAAATTGAATATCTCTCCTCCGATTCTCTTTGGAAATGGGCAGAGACATAACAAACCCTTAAGAGCTATTTAAAAACCTGAATGCATACCGCATTGTTCTATAAATCACTGTTGAACTCTGGGACCTTAGAGAGATTAAACACCTAGTTCATGATCACTTTCCTTTTGGAAATCCTCACTTCAATTTAAGCTAATTTTGTCTTTGATGTTTTCCTGTGTGAATGAAAAGGAAGTGTTTCCATTCTGAGAAGTTTACTGTATCTGGAATCATTAAATACTACAAGCTTCATAATCAAGAAGGATTTTTTAATTCTCATCTTTCTGGGCATGTATAGGTTGGCTTTATGAGTTGTTCTTGAAGAACTCACAAGCTAGAACCTATTTGCCTATGTGCCTAATTTTAAATCAGACACAATATAAAAACAAAGAAGTTTTTCATTAACTGAAGACTTTCAAGATATACTATAGTTTTTCCAGGTTTTCTGTTCCTGAAGGGGTGATCGTGTAAAACAATTTAAGAGAATGGATGAGTGTTTGGTGACTAGCAGTTCTATTTTTCTCTCTGCATGGTATAGGAAAGGGGAGCAAAGATGCTGCAACTTAACAAATTTCTTGGCACCTGACAATAAAAAAACTCCATATCAACATGTCAATAGGCAGAATAAACTTTTCTGTTACATTGAACTCACTAAGAGATTAGTTTCATTCTGACAAATAATCAGGAACAAGACAAGGATGTCCACTTTCACTGCAGCAATCAAACAAGAAATAAAAGCCATCCAAATGGGAAAGGAAGAAGTAAAACTGCTATTATTTGCAGATGACATGATACTATATGTAGAGGACCCTAAAGATTCTACCAAAAACCTATTAGAACTGATCAACGAATTCAGTAAAGTAACAGAATACAAAATTCATATTCAGAAGTTGGTTGCATTTCCATACAACAATAATGAACTATCAGAAAGAGAAATTAAGAAAAAATCCTAGTTACAATAGCATCAAAAATAAATAAATAAATAAATAAATAAAATATCTAGTAATAAAATTAACCAAGGGAAAGGAACTATACTTTGAAAATTATAAGATATTAAAGAAACTGAAGAAGATACAAATAAATAGAAGCACACACAGTGTTCATGGATGTGAAGATTTAACATCTTTAAAATGTCCATACTACCCAAAGCAATCTATAGATTCAATGCAATGCCTATCAAAATACCAATGGAATTTTTCACAGAAGTAGAATAATCCTAAAATTTATATGGAATCCTAAAGATGTCAAATAGCCACAGCAATCTTAAGAAAGAAGAACAAAGTCAGAGGTATCACACTGCCTGATGTCAAACTATACTACAAGGCTATAGTAATCAAAACAGCATGGTGTTGGCATAAAAACAGATATATAGATCAGTGGAACAGGATAGAGAGCTCAGAAAGAAACCCATTCCTATATGGTCATTTAATCTATGAAAAAGGAAGCAAGAAAATACAATGGGATAAAAACAGTCTCTTCAATAAATGGTGTTGGGAAAACTGGATAGATAATATGCAGCAAAATGAAACCGGATCACCTTTTTATACCATATACAAGAATAAACTCAAAATAGATTAAAAACTTAAATGTAAAACCTGAAACCATAAAACTCCTAGAAGAAAACATAGGCAGTAAACTCTCTGACATTGCTCTTTGTAATATTTTTTTTTTTCTGATATACTCCTCAGGCAAGGTAAACAAAAAAATAATAAACAAATGGGACTACGTAGAACTCAAAAGGGTTTGCACAGCAAAGGAAACCATCAACAAAATGAAAAGACAGCCTACTGAATGAGAGAAGATATTCACCAATGATACATCTGATAAGGGGTTAATATCTAAAATTTATGAAGAATTCATACAACTCAACACCAAAATAACAAACAATCCTATTTAAAAAATGGGCAGAGGACCTTAATAGACATTTCTCCAAAGAAGACATACAGATAGCCAATAGATATATGAAAAGATGTTCGATGTCAGTAATCAAAGAAATATAAATTAAAACCACAATGAGATATCACCTCACACCTCTCAGAATGGCTATCATCAACAAATCAACAAACAAGTATTGGCAAGGATGTGGAGAAAACAGAATCCTAGTACACTGTTGGTGGGATTGCAAATTGGTGCAGCTGCTATGGAAAATAGTACGGAGGTTTCTCAAAAAAAAAAAAAAAATAGAACTACCTTATGACCCGGCAATTCTACTACTGGATATTTATCCAAAGAAATTCAAAACACTAATTTAAAAAGATACATGCATCCCTATGTTCACTGCAGTGCTATTTACAATAGTAAGATACGAAAGCAACTTAAGTGTCCATCGATAGATGATTAGATAAAGAGGTAGTACATATATACCATGGAATATTACTCAGCCATAAAAAAGAATGAAATCTTAACATTCGTGACGATATGGACGGACCTAGAGGGTATTATGCTAAGTGAAATAAGTCAGACTGAGAATTACCATATGATCTCACTTATATGTGGAATCTAAACAAAATAAACAAACAAATAAAACAGAAACATACTCATAGATATGGAGAACAAACTGATAGTTGCCATACGGAGGGAGGTTGAGGGGCTGGATAAAAATGCTGAAGGGATTAAGAAGTACAAATTGGTTGTTACAAAATAATCAGAGGGATGTAGAGTACAGCATTAGGGAGTATAGTCATTAATATTGTAACAATATGTATAGTGTCAGGTGGGTACTAGACTAATCAGAGGATAACTGTAAATTATATAGACCTCTAACCACTGTGTTGTACATCTGAAACTAATATAAAATAATATTGAATGTCGATTGTAATTGAAAAACAAAAATAATTTTAAAAAATAAAAATAAATTTTCTACCTTTAACTCCATAAAAAAAAAAAAGGAAAAGAAAAAAGAGGAAAAAAAAGAAATTTTCAGAGGAACCACAAAATCAAGTTTGCTGTTTTAGGATGATTATTCTAGCATCATTGGAAAGGATAATATAGAGATGAGAATAAATTCCAAGGGTCCACATTCAGATTCAACAAGAATTTAGCATATATGACAATACTTTCCTATACTATTTAACCTTTACAATATGTCCTCAACCTATTTTCTCATTTTTCCTTCCCTATACTGGATGCCAAACTATATTTTGGTGAAATCACTAATTCTTATATCCTATTTTGTCATTCAAGGTCTTTCTTAATTGCTTCTCAACCAAATTCATCACTTGCTTTTTAGCCCACCTGCCAAAAATCCACATTCTATCCATTCAGTGAACATACCATGT
Organism: Pteropus alecto; assembly: GCF_000325575.1. Taxonomy (NCBI): domain Eukaryota; kingdom Metazoa; phylum Chordata; class Mammalia; order Chiroptera; family Pteropodidae; genus Pteropus; species Pteropus alecto. Next base: position 364,167 of record NW_006436278.1, read on the forward strand.
CTTGCCATGTCTCTTTGTTTCTGTTTATACTATTGTTGTTTTTAAATGTACCTAGGATTTGTTTTAATTAAGTATAAGACACATAGACATGGAAGTGAATGTTATGAATGAAGAAGCTTTTACTCACAGTCCCCTAGAAACATGTAGGGCCAAGGGGAAGCATGGGGGTCAATCAGGGAGCAGGGGAATGGGGAAAACATAGGCAAGAACCCTTATTGTTGGTTTCGTGGAAAGGCAAGACAATACAGGGTAAGGAAGTTTAGGATTGGCTAGTCTGAATAATTTCAGTAGGCTCTGGGGTTAGAGGCTGTCTGTAGTTGTCTGGTACCTGGCCCTGAGTGATTACAGCAGAGAGTGACCTAAAGTGTAAGAACCAATAAAGGAGGTAGTTGGGGAGTATAGACTTGAGATTGGTTGGTTTGCACATGAAAGGTATGCTCATGGGTGAGATGTTTGCTATCTGCAGGAATTAGCTAACCCTATGAGGGGCAGTCCCTTTCCAGTGATCAGCCAGGCCCCAGATACCAGAGCATCAAGAATACAAAAAATATGGAAATATAGTTAATACAATTTCCTCAGCTACTCTTACTATTAATTCATGATTTGAGGTCCAATTCAAATGTGGTTGTTTCTGTCAAGTCCTTCCCAATCACCACAGTGAAAATTAATTATGGTCCTCTCTTCACTGCCAGTCTTTTGTTTAAAATTCTCTTTAAGTACATAGAAGAGTTCTAATCTAATAATTAAGGTCTGTATAGGTTGCTATCCCCCATATATATATATATATTTTTTAAAAATACACAGAAAAGATATATTTGGTAATAAGTATTTCTAGAGAGAACCATACAGGATAACATGATAGCGTCAAGTCCATGAACAGTATTACTCAAGTAACCTCAAATCAAAGAATTATTATTGGTAGTTTCTTATCAAGAAAACAGGATACTGAGTTTATACATAGAGGAAGAATCCAAGTTTCTTTATATCTGTAAGTATAAATGCAAAAATATAAGCAAATAATGATATAGTTAACAAAATGTCTAATTGAAAATACAATGCCTACTTAGAAGTAAAAAAAAATTAAATAAATATTTTCAGCAGCTGTGACATCCAGCTACTGGCTTGACTGTTCTGTTTGCTTTTTAATTACTGAATTGAGTAATTTTGACATTATATAGACACAGCCTTACCTGTTGACGACACTACACTCGAGATGTGATCAACTCTTAAAGCAATGAATTGAACATACTTAGAAAGTATGACTTAAAGAACCCTAGATGTATTTAGTAGCTGCGATTCTAGTCAGGGATTTCAGCTATTTGTATACTATTGAATAATGAATATTCCTTCATCATGTGGAAAAGCTGTCCTCTTTGATAACATGGCTTTAGAAGGGATGCACATAGAACAGTGCTCACCAGTGTGACACATGAGGAAGACATCTCACTTCCCAGAATTTGACCAGTGCTTTCTAATGAACCAATATATGGCACTAAAATAATAGTAGTAGCAATAATGATAATAATAGTAATGATAATGGCAATATCCCAAATATATCAATTTGGTTATTGGTAAGGATAGAAAGTTTCTATAAATACTGAAGATTTATTAGATGTTAAGTTGAACTCTATGTCTTACTCCTTGTTATATTTGACCTGCAGATTATTGCTAGTAATTTACATTTATAATGCAGTTCTTTTTTACTTTTAGAATCCTTTTCACCATGTATTATTTTCCTTTTCAGTTGGCTACACATAACAGTTTAGGATTTATGCCAATTAACCATGGTCCATATGGATGTCTTGATGAGCCTTGTTTGTGAGCAAGTAGGGATCATGCATGATATACCTCCTGTGTCACTGCAAGACATTTAATGCTAAATATGATCTGCCATTATGGCAATGGTTTCTTCTTGGTCAGGAGATAGTTAGCTGGATTCTTTATTCTTTCTTAATTCAAGATGGTACAGAGGTGGCTATTGTCAAGGGGTAGACTTAACATGAAAACATGTGTTAGAGGAAGCAAGAATCTGTATATGAGTTTTATTTTCATTAGGATTGAAAACACAAGTGATTCTTGGCCTAAAGGTGAATCACAGATGGACAGAGCTCAGATGGCACATGAGGATACAGAAGTGAGTGAGAGTCCCTAGTGAGAATTCAAAGTGCGTCTTGGCAAAAAATGAATTTGTCCCCTATATAGTGGGGTCATTACACACAACCCTTGCCCATTCCTCCATCTGGTTTCTATGTCAAATAGCATTAATTTAGTTTTTAGTGGTCTGATTCTCAACCAGTTCAAACACAGCAAATATCCCAGACATATACTAAGATACCCATGTATATAGTTCCATTTGTATGTCATTAAGAGTGAGGAAGGGGTAATGCTCACATCATTAAAAGAATAAATATGTTACAAAGTCAAATTACTATAGTAATAGTTTTCAAAGTACCAGTGTGTAAAAAGAAATTTCATTCTTTAGAAACCTTTTCCATTATCCTTGTTATTTTGTCTTGTACACTGAACTACCGTCATCAAAAGAATTTCCGGCTTTAGTGAAAAATGGCAGAAATTAAAAAGTGATTCAATGTTTGCAAAAATGCCACCTTATGATCCACTATCTAAAGGGAGAGTGATTTACTTTCCTCAAAGAGAAAAAGCACCCAGAACTTAATAGTGACCATACTTTCTGTTCTCCATATTGACAGTTGATGTGTAGACATTCTAACCAAGTAATGATATCAAGGTCATGTTACCATGTTACCACTCTTAGATCATTGCAAAATAGGTGATTAACTCAAAGTAGTGTACCTTATTGAATTGTCTTCAGTCTCTAGTTATCTTTGTGCTTCATTGCTGGATCAATTTAAAATGAGGCACAAATCGACAGGGAGTCTCCTTGAACATAAGTTTCTCCCAAAGAAATAAGTAGCTACTTTAAAGTTAGTTTTATCAGCCTGATTGACCTGAAGGGGAAAATGAGCCCAACAAGATTTTGTATGTCTTATTAGTCATTTTGAAATTCTGAAGATAGTCTAATAATTGCAAACTATTATTAAGATATCAATTAATTGACTATAGAAAGTTGTTCTTTGATAGCATCTCAGTGACCTAAGTAAATTATCCCCACCTCCCAAAAAACTATAGCAGTTGCACATAGAGACTAACTATATACTGCAAAAAAATGCCTGATAGAATGCATGACTTTACAATATGCTGTGAGTATATATGAGCTGACAGTCTTTAGCATTTGTTGAGTTCCTATTGTATGTAAAGTGTCATGCTAGTTACTATGGGGAGATTCATGAAGTAGATGGACCGAGAGGTTATTGTGCTGAGTGAAATTAGTCAGACAGAGAAAGATAAATATCATATGACTTCACGTATATGTGGAATCTAAGGAACGAAAAGAACAAACTAATCAAAAACAGACTCACACATATAGTGGACAATTTGGTGACTGTCAGAGGGGAGGCGGTAGGAGGGCTGGAAGAATGGGATAAAAGGTTAAAGAAATACAAATTAGTAGCAATTGGGAGAATCATTTTATGAACAGATCGATGTCTAACCAATGTACTGTATACTTGAAACTAATTCAAATAAATAAATTTATTTTTTTAAAAAATGAACTAGAAAATGTACTTCCTCGTCTTGGTACTTTCAGTCTCATTGAGTTTTATAAGAATATATATTCGTGGGGAAACTACACTTTGGAATTAGTATGCAGCAAAATATTAATAAACACAATAGAAATGTTCCACAATAAGAAGGAAAATGAGGAGACTTAATAAAAGTAAAGAATGATCAGGATTGACTCTGTTTATTGACAATTTTTTGTTAACTATATAGGAACAAAACCTTAAGTGGGGTATAGTCCCATCAATACTTTTGAGTTAATGGAAAGGAACAGCAGAAAGCTATGCTGGCAGTCCTTCAAATGAGAATATGCTCACTGATGACATGGTCCACCTCATATCTAATGTGAACAGATTGTGGAAGGTCAGAGGAATAAAAGGGATGATGGCAAATAACACAGGGTTGAACTAGCTAGAGACTTTAATTAAAGCAACTCCACTTGGCTTTCCATTTTATTTTTAAAGGATAAGAAGCTGCCTAAAAGGAAAGAAAGAAAAATTGTTTCTATGATATGGGTTCCTTTAAAAATAACAACTTTACCAAGAATGCAATCTAACATTAGCCTAATAGCATAGAATTTTGTGATACAACAGTATATCCTTAACAGCAGTTTTATTGAGAAACATGCTGATTTTGTGCTAACCAAATACAAATAATCGCAAGTATAATGTTCTCCCAGAGTTGGTACTGTGTTAAATAAATGCACCTGGTCAGTCATTTTTCCTTGTTAGCACCATATTCCTGAATGTAAACAATTGAAAATGGATGTAATTACAAACTATTCAAATAGACTAGCTCTACAGAACTATTTTTAAGTATCATATTTCAATCAATAGTGCAGAAAAGAACTGTGGTAGAAATACTTTCTATTCTGACTGTATTTGCATATTTGTGTCAGTTGTTCAATTCAAACCAATAGATTACAGTTATCTATGAAAACCATATGGTGCCCAAATAAAGCATATAAGACCAGTTTAACAAAGTGTATCATTTGCATAGGTAGAGAGGAACACTGACTCAGAATATATTATTCAAGAAGTATATTACCTAATAGAAGGTACTATTTTTATATTTTAAATCTATATGGATTGAAGCAACTGATTACTCTTCAAATATTTGTCAATGTTATACTAACTTGGGGCGAAGAGCATAGAAAATGAGTATTGTAAAAAGCAGAATTCAGACAACTGTTTAAATAAGCTTGTGAAAATTGTGTTTTTTTGTAGATAAATCAATGATAGAATGACCTAACATTCTATTGGAATTTCTAATTTAAACTTTTCTAGTAGGACTGTTCTTAATCAATATTTAAGTACATAATAATCACTAATTTGTTTAATTATGGTCATGACATTTTACTTCTTAAAAGAGTTTGACCTAAAATAAACATATAAAATATCTTACAACTTTCTTTACTTTGGGGGACTGCTTTTAAAACGCACACACACACACACACACACACACACACACACACACACACACACACACACCTACTACATTTAGGTCATCTACGTTATACAACCTACATTCAGGCAGATGGAGAACACACACACACTACATTTAGGTCATCTACGTTATACAACCTACATTCAGGCAGATGGAGAAATAATGGCCACCAAAAGTGTCTATGTTCTAATCTTTAAAATTTGTGAATATGTTAATTTACACAGTAAAAAGGACTTTGCAGATGTGATTAAGATTAAAGATTTTGAGGTGAGGAGATGAGCCTGGATTATCTAGGTGAGCCCGATGTAATCACAAGGGTACTTTTAAGAGGCAGAATGGAGGCTCAAAGTCCAGAGGAGGAGACGAGATGATGGAAACAGAGGGGTGTGTCTGTGTGTGTCGTGGGGGGAGAGAGGTAGGAAGAGAAAAAAAAGAGGGAATGGAAGAGGGATAGAAAGAGAGAGAGGGAGGGATTTGAAGACGCTATGTATGCTACCGGCTTTGAATAAGAGGAAAGGGCCATGAGTCAAGGAATATGGGTGGCCTCTGGTGGCTGGAAAGGGCGAGGAAATGGATTCTTCCCTAGAACCGCCAAAAGGAACCCAGCTTTGATTCATTTTAAACTTCTGACCTCCTTAACTGTAAGGTAATAAATCTGTGTCGTTTTAAGCAAGTAAATTTGTATTAATAGGAATTTTCAGCTAGTAAGTTTGTATCGATAAGAATTAATACAGAGTCCCTACAGATGACAGTTCTATACTACCACTTAAAATTTTTCCTGTCTCTTTAAATTGTTCTCTTTTAATAGACATATCATCAGGGAGTGACTTGGTCACTTACACAGCACTTTTACCTTGGGGTATCCAACACATCTATATGTCCTCTGGTCCTACTAAGATAGTCACTCAATTTTTTCAAATAACTTTTCTTTGTAATGTATGGAACGATATACTGGACACAAAAGTATCACATAGCTGTTATTGTTTTTGATCATTTCAGAGTTTTCTTTTGCTTTTTGTCATATTCTATGATAGCTCATTGTACATATACCTGGTTCAAGTTATGTTTATTAAAATACATGTGTATCATCAGATTTGTAAACTTGAACATGATCTAGCTTTGAGCACAGTTATATATGGAGTTGTTACATTAACCCTTTAAAATATGGTTCCTCAGTAACCAATGATAATGTTGAACCAGTATTCCCCATCTCCCACAGTGTGAAGCACATAGCACAACTCAGTAAATATTGGTTATAAATAATCAATGAAGTAAGTAATCTTGGAAACACAAAGTGAAGAATTTTAAAACCAAGGCATAGCCTCTTCACAGTCATCTGGTGACCAAAATATCTGTAAAATTCAAATACATAAAAAATTCAACACACACCATTTTTATCTTTAATTATTACAGTGTATTAATTTATAAAAATTTCTTCCATGTTTCCCAATTCATATAAGCTTTAATTTTTTGATGTATTATTTATATAAATAATGCTCACTACCATTCTTGCTGGTTTAGATTTGGGGATTGAGTTCTTATCTTTTTAAGATTCATTAGAGTGTAAGGTATTCCAATATTATTATTGGATGCCTGGTGCCTCACAAAGAATTAAGTCAGTGAAGCCCCTTATCACTGAAAGGAGTGAGGCAATGGCTGGATACCAATATGCCAAACCCTTTGAAAAAGGGAGTTCTGAATTAGAAAGGAGATTAAATTAGAAATGGCCTCTAAGGCCCCTTATGCCTTGAAGAATATATGATTCTACTATAAGGATGGCCATCCACACGAATCATGGCATTGTCAGCTTAAATGGTTCAACTTTTTTCACTAGTCACCATGGATGAACTATTTCTGTACCATCTTATCATTATATTAATGTAGACCTGACCTTACAGGATTAACATCTTCATCATTAATATTTTCAACTCAGAAGGGATCCCCTTCAATTTGCTCTTTAATTTTTCTAAGACACTTTCAGAATTATGAAATTACACCAGGTGCCAGCAACAGAATGTTTTCCTAGGCAGAATGAAGAAAAAGTGAGATCATTGTCTTATAGTGGGAACTCAAATTCAGCTTTCCAGAATGCTACAGGGTATATAAATTGGGCTGTCATTCCCCTCTGGCCTCTATCCTTGCCCACAAGTACATTCCTCAGAGAGCATGTCATTTCACAGAAAATACATCATTCTATAATCACTGAATCAGAGAAAGCTAATGGACATTATCTTGGGTCAAAACAATACAGCATTTCTCTTTTTCTCTTTTGCAATTCAAGTTCTCAGTATAAAAATTCTTTGCAAAGAGGGGGTCATCTGAATTCAAGAAAAAGATGAGATTGCACCAAGTATTCTTATTTGCAATCAGATCTAGGGGGTGGTTTAAGAAGAAGCTATGACCGAAGATTGTCTTGTGTCTAAACTCAAAACAGTGTCTATATATCTTGGAATTTTACAATCTTTTATAATTTATTTTTCTTCAGTACATAACTGTCAAAAACGTTTGAATCAATCAACATACCAAAACCCTAAGTATTTTTCAACTAATTACATTAATATAGCAACAACCTAGCTGTTAAAATCCTGTAATTTCCCTCCAAAGTTTTTCAGGCCTCTGCCTCATAAAAGGTTAGACTTCTCATTGGAAATCAAGTCAAATTAAACTGAAAAAAAAATAAACACAACAAAAACCTCTTTAGGATTATTTGAACACTGAGACATTACTAACTAAAATCCCTCCTAACTTCAACCACCTACGTGTATGGGAAAGCTACCATTTAAATGTTTTGATTTGTTCTAATATATTATTTGTATTATTTGTATCATCATATTATTTTAATTATTATAATTATCAGAGTACCCAAGAAACCTGTTGTTTTATATTGTTAGTGCAGCTTTGTTTAGCCTTTCATTACTGACACAAACTTACATAAGTAAGCCAGATATTAATATTGAATTTACTTAGTTTTGTAATAGAGACTTTTCCTTTGCAATTCACTCTGGTATCACAAAAAGAACAAGGGTCTATTGGGTCCTTAAGCCATCAGCCATATCTGTAGTAGGCTGAGAATAATCTGAGAATCCACATTCTTCTTGTCAGTACTGTATAATTGGCAGAGATGGAAGCTAGCTGGGTTGGACAGGTCTGATTGGAGAAAGTCATGGTTAAGGAAAAAAATAGTGACTTCACACTCTTCTACACAGTACTAACAGGAAGAACTTCCAGAGATATTAATACTAACGACTATTATTTATTGAAATCTCTTTCTTTTCTCTCCCTCTGTGTGTGTCTTGAAAATATATTTTGGATTTACTTCCACTTAAATAATTATATATATGTATGTGGTGTGTGTGTGTGTGTGTGTGTGTGTGTGTGTGTGTGTTACCACTTATGTGTGTGGGGAAGCTACCATTTAAATGTTTTGGTTTGTTCTAATATATTATTCATATTATATTATGTCATTTTAATTCTTATTTTAATTATTGGAGTATGAAAAAGATCACAAAGCTGATAGGTAGCAGAACTAGTATTTTGAACCTAAGATGTCCCAATTTAAAACCTCATGTTCTGTTCAAAAGATCTTACCACCTAGGGCCAATTTGAGTTTTTAGTGATTTATCTTCTAATTTAAGTACAGCAAAATCCACTCTTTTTGGTGTATGAGTTTTGACAAATACATGTAACCACCTCCACAATCAACATAGGGAACAGTTTGATAACTTCCCCCAAATCTCCTCATGGTGACCCTTTGGAGAGGAAACTTTCTCCCTTCCTAATCAGCAAAAAGAAAAAGAAAGAAAGGAGAAAGGAGAAAAGGGAAGGAGATTCTCTCTACTTCTCAGGTGAACCTTCATCTTGGTCCTCTGGCCATAAGAGATTTCTCTAGGAGTTTTCTTTCTGTGGATTTCTGCGACTTAAGTCAAAGCCAGGAGATAACTGAGGGAAACAACAAACAAGAAGCACACCATGGTGCTTGTTCTTCACATTTTGAATTTCCTTTCCAGATAGCACATTATTTCTTACTTTTCAAAGTCCTCAAGGAGCTGCTTTTTATAGTCAGTCTACTTTTTTAGTAGTAATCAATGGGAGAGAGAAGCTATAATGGCGGCTTACTCCAAGTTGCTAAGCATGAGAAGTTCGGCTTGAATTTAAGGAAGGGGCATGAATGCTTTGGTAGAATAGTTCAACTCCAAAGGGAAAAATAGGTTCTACTACCATTTAGCCTAGACTAGCAGAAGAAGCTACTCTGTCAGTGATCCTTGAGATAACATAGATATAAGCCCGAGCAGGTTAACCTTTATTCTGCAGCTGAATTTTAATAAGGATTATAAAGTTAAGATTAGTTCTGAGATTTCTGGCCAGTAATTAATGAAAGATATTTTGGATTTGTCACTTGTTTTGAGATAGGAAGTTCAATAGATAAAATACCAGGTTTCTAGCATGTTTGGGAGGTAGAATTTCTTCAGTGTCTAAGACCTCTGTTGTTCTATATGGAACTCAGAATTTTTGATCTATTCAATTATTTCTGCAGATTAATTTGATATCTGTACATTCATACCTTTTTGTTTTTAAATACAAAGCATAATCGATTAAAAAGAAAGCTGTATATCAGAGACTATGATTGCCCTCTAGTGGAGGCCACCCAAACTGCAAGTCAGAATTACCAAGGTTTCCAGGAGGCTCTGAGGAAGAACCTGGCAAAATCGACTGCATACTGTTAACATCAAGAACTCTCTTCATGTTCATACTAAAGATGCAGAATTTGGGTGGTTGTTTGATTTGTTAAGGTTCATTCTTTCTGCTGTAAATACCATAGTGACCTTTTTCAGAGTCCCTAGATCTAAATAGCAAGCACAGGTATATTTGTGATAACGAATAAGGGTATAAACACTTGAGAAATTATTCTGAGAATTTCCTCTGTTGGAACTCTGGCCAGTGCCTTTACTTCAGAAACATTAATGCCTATTACCTTACTTTGCATTTATGTTGAACTTGATAATATGCTGTATTTTGTTACTTAAATTAATCCAACAGTTATTGAGAACCTATAATATTCCTCAAAGACAAAACGAATGATTCATTAAGAAAAAGTGACAATTATAAATGTGAATATGCCTAATAATAGAGCTTTGAAATACATGGAGGAAGAAACTGATAAAAGTAAAAAGAGAAATAGACAGATTCACAGATAGTTGGAGACTTTAAGATGCTTCACTAAGTAATTGGTAGAACAACTGGAAAAAGAAAAAAGTTAAAGACATAATTGAAGCACCTGACAATATTCTTTGAGAATGGGACACCATCCTCTAGATCAGAATATATACAATGAATCAGAAATATTTATCTGACACTGTGTCCTTGTGACAGGCTGAATAATACCTCTCACAACATATTCATGTTCTAATCCCCAGAACCTGTAAATGTTACATTTTATGACAAAAGAGGCATTGTAGATGTGATTAATGATCTTGAGATGGAGACATTATGCTGGATTATCCAAGTGGGCCCTAAATATAATACAATTGTCCTTATAAGAGGGAGGCAGAGGAATATTTGACTACAGAGGAGGAGAAGCTGATATCATGACAGAGCAGAGATTGGAGTGATGTACTTCGATAATGGAGGAAGAGGCCACAAGCCAGTGAACATAGGACAATAGAAACTGGAAAAGGCAAAGAAATGGAGCATAAGGAATCAGCCTTGTCAACACCTTGACTTTAGCTCAGTGAAATCAATTTTACACTGAAGACTCCCAGTAGTATATAAGGGAATACATTTGTTTTTAGCTATTGAGTTTCTGGTAGTTTGTTACAGCAGCAATAGGGCACTAATACAGTCTACAACAGCAAGAAGACATGGGTCTGGGAAATTAGGGGTGCAATCAGGAGCAACTATAATGACCATCACTCCTAATAATTAACTAAAGGAGATTAAAAAGACATGCCAACTTAATGCAATGCCTGATTGTTTTTTTTAACATCATTATTATATTTTATTGTTTTTAATATCATCAGTTATATTTTATTGCTTGCTAGCTTTATTGAGATATAAGTGACATATAACATTGTATAAGTTTAAGGTATATGATGTATGATTTGATACATTTATATATTGCAAAATGATTACCACAGTAGAGTTAGTTAACACCTCCATAAGCTCACATAATTACCATTTCTTTTTTGGAGTAAGAACATTTATTATCTACTCTCTTAGCAACTTTCAAGTATATAGTCCAGATTTGTAAACTATAGCCACTATGGTGTACATTAGATCTCCAGAACTTGTTCATCGTATAAGCAGAAGTTTGTTCTCTTTGACATCTCCTCATTTCCCTGCTACTACACCATTCTACTATGTTTCTATGAATTAGACATTTTTAAATTCCACATATAAGTGAAATCATATACTATTTGTCTTTGTCTGAGTTATTTCACTTAGCATAATGCCGTCAGAGTCCATTAATGTCCTTGCAAAAGCCAGAATTTCTATATTTCCCATGGCTGAATAATATTGCACTATTTAATTTTTTATATATAATTAATTTATATATCATATATTGCCTTCTTTATCCAGTCATCCACATATGGACACTTAGATTGTTTTCCTATCTTGCCTATTGTGAACGTGGTTGTACAGGTATCTCTTCGAGATCCTCATTTATTTTCCTTTGGATATATACTCATAAGTAGAATTTCTGAATCATATGGTAGTTCTATTTTAAATATCTTTTAAGGAACCTCCATACTGTTTTCTACAGTGGCTGTAACAATTTACAATACCACCAACAATGCACAAGGGTTCCTTTTTGTCCCCATCCTCTCCAGAATTTATTATCTCTCATCATGTTGATAATAACCATTCAAACAGATGTGAATTTATATCTCATTGTGTTTGATTTGCATTTCCCTGGTGATTAGTGACGTTAAGTATCTTTTCATGTACCTGTTGTTCATTTGTAATATCTTCCTTGATAAAATGTCTACTCAGTTCCTCTGCCCATATTTAAATCAGATTTTCTTTTGCTATTAAGTTGAATGAGTTTCTTATATATTTTGGAGATTAACCTCATATCAGATATATGGTGTACACATCACATTTTCTGTCATTCAGTATGTTGCCTTTTCATTTTGCTGATTGTTTCTTTTTTCTTTGTGGAAGCTTTTTGTTTGATGTACTCCCACATATTTATTTTTGCTTTTGTTGCTTGTGCTTTTGTTATCATATCCTAAAAAAAATCGTTGCTAAGAGCAATGTCAAGCAGCTTTTTCCCTGTTTCTTTTTATCCTAGATTTATGGTTTCAAATATTATGTTTATATCTCTAATGCATTGTAACTTAAATATTTGAGTAGTGTAAGATAGGGACTAATTTCATTCTTATGTATATGATTATCTTGTATTCCCAACAAAAATTATTGAAGAGATCAGCCTTTCCCCAAGTATTCTTGGCTCTCTTGTCAAGTATTAGTTGACCATATATGTATGCGTTTATTTCTGGGTTCTCAGTTTTGTTCCATTGGCCTATGTATTTATATTTATGCCTGTACCATACTGTGTTGATTATAATGATTTGTAGTATAGTTTGAAAATCAGGAAGTGTGATGTCTCCAGCTTTGTCCTTTCTCAGGATTGTTTTGGCTATGTGTGGTCTTTTGTGGTTGGTTACATACAAATTTTAGGATTGTTTTTTTTTTCTATTTCTGTGAAAAATGCTATTGGAATTTTGATGGGGATGCAATGAATCTATAGATAACATTGGGTCGTATGGACGTTTTCACAATATTAATTTTCTGATCCTTGAACATGAGATATCTTTCCATTTATTTGCTTTTTCTTCAACTTCTTTCATCAAAGTCTTATAGCTTTCAGAATACAGATCATTCACCTCCTTGGTTAAATGTATTCCTAAGTATTTTATTGGTTTTGATGCTATTGGGAATGGGATTGCTTTCTTTATTTCATTTTGGATATTTCAGTGTTAGTGTAGAGAAATGCAACAGATTTCTGTATGTTGATTTGAAATCCTGCAACTTTACTGAATTCATTGATTAAGTGCCAACATTGTTTTGGTTGAGTCTTTAGGATTTTTTATATATAAGACCATATCATCTGCAAACAGAGACAATTTTACTTCTTTCTTTCCAATTTAGATGACTTTTATTTCTTTTTCTTGCCTAATTGCTCTGGCTAGAACTTCCAGTTCTATGTTGAACAGGAGTAGTGAGCATGGCCACCCTTACCTTGTTCCTGATCTTAGAGGAATTTTCAGGTTTTACCATTGAGTGTGACATTAGCTGTTGCCTTCTCATAGATGGCCTTTATTATGTTGAGGTTCATTCCTTCTATACCAAACTCGTTGAAGTTTTCATCATGAAAAGATGTTGCATTTTGCGAAATGCTTTTTCTGCATCTATTAAGACAATCACATGATTTTTATTTTTAATAATGTGGTGTTTTACATTTATTGATTTACATATATTGAAACATCCTTGCTTGCAAGGGATAAATCCCAATTAATCCTGGTGTACGATCCTTTTAATGTGCTATCAAATTAGGTCTGCCAGTGTTTCGCTGAAATTTTTTGCACCTATATTCACAAACTATATTGGCCTGTAGTTTTCTTTCATTATAGTGTCATTAAGAAGCTTTGGTATCAAGGGAATTCTGGTCTTGTAAAATGAGTTTCTAAGCATTCCATCCTCTTCCAGTTTTTGAAAGAGTTAGAGAAGGATTGGTGTTAATTCTTTCTAAATGTTCAGTAGAATTCACCAGAGAAACCTGGTTCTAGTTCTGGGTTTTCTTTCTTGGGAAATTTTTGATTTCTGATTCAATCTCCTTACTCATTATTGGTCTGTTCAGATTTTCTGTTTATTCATGATTCAGTCTCAGAAGGTGGTATGTTTCTCATTTCTGCTCCAACCTTTGTGGTCTTTGTTTTCTGACCTAACATAGTCTCACCTGGACAGTATTCTGTGTATGCTTGAGAAGAATGTGTATTCCACTGGTGTTAGACGGAATGTTCTGTATATGTCTGCTAGTTCCATTGATGTAAAGTATGCTTCAAGTTCAATGTTTCCTTGTTGATTTCCTGTCTAGATGATCTATCCATTGCTGTAAGTGGGATATTGAAGTCCCCTACTATTATTGCATTATTATATATTTTCCCCTTCAGTTCTCTTAGTATTTGCTTAATATATTTAGGTACTCTGATATGGGGTGCATGTATTTATTATTGTTCTATCTTCTTGAAGAATTAACCCCTTTAACATTAAATAATGAGTTCCTTTGTCCCTTGCTATAGCTTTTGCTTTAAAATCTATTTGTCTGATATAAGTATAGCTACCCTTGCTCTTTTTCGGTTTCCACTTGCATGCAATCTTTTTCCTTCCCTTCACTTTGAGTTACATGCATCCTTAAACCTGAAGTGATTCTCTTTTAAGCAGCATATAGTTTAGTCTTGTGTATATATATATATATATACATATATATATATATACATACATACATACATACATACATACATACATACAACCACACTAGGCCTTTTGATTGGAGAATTCAATCCATTTACATTTAGAGCAATTATTGATAGGTGTGGGATTACTAATGCCACCTTATTGTTTTCTGGGTGATTTGTAGTTCCCTTGTTCTTTTCTTCCTCTCTTGATGCCTTCTCTTGTATATTGATGATTTTCTGTATGGTATACTTTGATTCTTTTTATCTTTTGTGTTTCTACTGCAAGTTTTTGCTTTGTTATTTCCATGAGGCTTGCATAAAATATTTTATAGATGTAACAGTCTATTTTAAGCTTATAACAAGTTAACTTTGATCTCATATAATCTTTCTGCCCTTTTACTCCTTCCTACTTCTGTGTTTTCAGTGTAACAATTTACATCTTATTATATTACGTATTAACAAATTATTGTAGTTATTTTTAACATTTTTGTGTTTTAATTTTTATACTAGAATTAAGTGGTAAATACACAACCATATAACAGTATTAGAATATCCTGAATCTGACTATATACTTACCTTTACCAGTGTTGTATATTTTTATATATTTATATGTTACTAATTAGTGTCTAATTTCTTCCTTAAGAACTCCTTTTAGCATTTCTTGTAAGGCAGGTACAGTCCTGATGAACTTGCTCAGTTTTTGCTTATCTATGTTTTCGTCTCTCCTTCATTTCTGAAGGACAACTTTGTCAGATAGAGTATTCTTGGGTGGCAGTTTTAATTTCATTACATTATATATATCATCCCAATTTCCTGGTCTGTAAGATTTCTGAATAATCTGTTGATAGCCTTATCAGGACTCCCTTTTAAGTTACACGATTCTTTTCTTTTTGCTGCTTTTTAGATTATCTCCGTGTCTTTGATTTTTGACAGTTTTCTTCTAATGTATCTTGAAGAAGATCACTTTTATTTGAGTTTGGTGACCTATGAGATTCATAAATTTGGCTGTCCAAATCTCTCCCCAGATTTGGGATGTTCTCAGACATTAATTTCTTTAAATAAGCTTTTTACCCTCTTCTGCCTCACTTCTTCTAGGATTTCATTAATTTGCATATTGCATCTTTTAATGGTATCCCATAGATCATATAGATTTTCTTCACTCTTTTTCATTCTTTTTCTTTCTTCTCCTCTGTTGGATAATCTCAAAGGTCCTTTCTTCTTATTTACATGTTTTCTCTTCTCATTTATTCTGATGCTGATGCTCTCTATATCATTTATTATTTAATTCATTGAATACTTCAGCTCCAGAATTTCTGATTGGTTCTTTTTTATGAACCAGTCTCTTTGTTAAACTTTTCATTTTGTCTTGCATTGTTTTCCCTATTTCATTGAATTGTCTATATTTCCTTGTAGTTCACTGACCTTCTTTAAAACAGGTATTTTGAATTATTTTTCAGATAAATCACAGATCTTCATGTCTTTGGGGTTGGTTACTAAAATATTATTGTGATCTGTGGTGGTGGTGTTGTGTTTCCTTGATCTTACATGTTTTTGTAAAATCTTTCACACTTGAAGTAGTAGCTACCATCTCACTCTTAAACTAACTGCCTTCAGAAGAGAAGCAATTTTGTCAGTGCTGTTAGTGATTCTGAGGCTTTCTCAGACCTTCTATAGATATATCTGATCCACACTTCTTGCCCCCTTTTGTGGCAGAATTCTTAAGCTTGTATGCCTTCTCTCCATCCTACAATATACCAGCTCAAGTGCTGACAACCCCCATTTGGTTTCTCAAGGGCAGGAGTAAAGCTCAAGTTTGTGGTCTCTCCTTGGCATGCCTATTCAGTATGGTTTTCTGTATTTGCTCACTAGCTATCTGCCAACATTCAAGTTTGCTTCCACTGGGAGCATACACATGGAGCCAGCCACATGGTGTATGTGTGGAGGAGTGGCATGTATGAGGTATGCTGAGAACTGGTGTGCCCAATGGCCAGTTGGTGGGATTTGCAGGTGAGGTGTCCTCAGTAGCTTGTGGGTGGGCTTCTTGATGGAGTCTGTGATGCAGTTAGTAGGATTCTTGTCTCTTCAATGCCCTCCAAGAATACTATTTGCCACTCCCCCAGCCTTTTCCTACTTCCCCACCCAATCATGCAGCACATGATTCAGTACAACTCTCTAATACATCCAAACTTGTTTTCCGTTCCTCAAATGGTATACTGGAACTTCTTCACTAGAAACCTAGGCTTCTGGTCCTACTCATTGAAACACAAATATGTTTTCCGTAATTTCATCGCCCATTAAAGATGTCACTTTATACTTTCTGGTGCAGCCTCATGTATAAGATAGTATTCTCCAGGGGCTCCTGGACTGCAGCCAAGAGGGGCTGGACCTTGGTCACGGGTCCATGTAGGGTTTACAGCTGGAATCTAGGGCTGTATGCATATTGCCCAATGCACAGGCAGATGAGAGTCCTCCAGATTCCATTGGTATGTTCCCAGATCCTATAGATCCCACAAAGGAACTTTTATCTGTGGATTCATGCCAAATTGTTGCTGGGGATAAGATGAGGGACATTTTATTCAACCATGTTGCTGACACACAATGCCTGATTCTTGGCTGTCTCATGCACTAGGGGATAAAAACCTATAAGATTTTTATCTCATTATTGAAGCATTTGACATGTTTGGATTTTCATTCTGAATTAGATAATAATATTATATCAATGTTAACTCTCCTTACTATGATAGCTCTACTGCAGTTTATGGTGGTGATGTAGAGATGTCTTATGGGAAAAAAAAACCTAAATTGTTACAGTTGAATGAGCATGTGTGTAGCTTATTTTCACACGATTGGAGGCAGAAAGAAATTAGAGAGACAGACAGAGAGAGGAAGGGTAGAGAGAGAAGGAGAGAGAACACATATGAAGGGATAAAAAGTAAACAATGGGAGAATCTGGGTAAAGCATATTCAGGATTTCTTGTACTAGTCTTGTAACTTTTCTGCAAATTTAAACTTATATAAAAATAAAATGGGCAGCATGTCTGCCTGGTAGTCCTATGGATTTCTCTCTTGCTTCAATATTGTTTGGATGAGATGGATCCAGGAAACTGTTCCAGTTTCTAACTACCCTCCAACTTCCTCTCTGGTTACTACTTCTGAGAACATCTTCTTGCCCATCCTCTGCTCCTGGAACCAACCAATACTATTTGTTGTGGTAAGCTCCTTGTTACCAACCATGAGCTCCCGGATTCATTATAATTATTCCACCAAGATGGAGACTGCCATGAACTGCATGATCAACCTGAATATACAGGCCTCCTATATCTATCATTTTCTGGGCTTGTATTTAGAAGGCAGCCATGTGGCCACAGAGAGCATGGGCTACTTCTGTGAAATGGCCCTGGAGAAGTGCAAGGGTACTAAGCATCTCTTGAAGATGCAAAATTAGTGCAGAAACTGCTCTCTTCCAGGATGGGCAGAAGCTATCCCAAGATGAGTGGGGCAGTAGCCTGGATGCCATGGAAGCCGCCATGGCCCTGAAGAAGAATATGAACCAGGCCCTTTTGGATCTGCATGTCCTGGGTTCTGCCATCACAGACTTCATCTCTGTGACTTCCTGGAGAGCCACTGCCTAAAGGAGGAGGTGAAACTTATCAAGAAGATGAGCAACGACCTGATATGCTGGCCAGCCTCCAAGCTAGGAGCCCTTGGAGCCCAGCAGCCTTTGACAGGCCCCTCTCATCTCCCTGGTATCACGGCTTCTTCATAAGTCTCTCTCTCCAGCCACCAGGCATCATTTTAACCACCCTAGATCCCTATCCTGGGCTGTCGCCAAATGAAAACAATAACACTTTTATAGCATAAAATAAAATAAATAAAATAAAATAAAATGATAAAAAGATACTACCCAGAAATACACATAGTGCTATGAGAGTATATAATATAGGGACCTACCCTAGTTTGAGGGGGGAGGTGTTCAGAACACTTTCATAAGGAATTATTCATGATCTGGCACCTTTGGGCCAGTCATAAGTCCTAGATGTTCACAACCCTCATTTTGTACTTCTAAAAATATTCCTGAATTATTCTTGCTTTGGGAATTTTGGCAACTCTTGAGGTGTCAATGCAGAATACATATTTATATCTGTAAAACAGAAGTGGTTTAATGAAAGTAAAATGACACTATTTCTATGGAAGGAAAAATTTACCTAGAAGAATCCTGCCTGGCCACATCATAATCAATATTAAAGAAAAAAAGAAAAAAAAGAAAGAAAGAAAGAATAGGCTAGACTTGAGATTTCATCTCTTGCTTGTTCCCTGACTTACTTTCTGTGTCTGATAGGGGCTGTTCTCATCACAGCATTGTTATAGGTTAAACCCCACCCATTGATGGAGAGATGAGCAGACCCAAGCTTGAGTAAGCCTCAGAACCTAGAGAGTTGAGAAAGTCTTCTGTGTCCTGTATGATGAGTGTTTTTTGACCCTGCTATTTACTGAGTTCTTATAGTTTTTATTGGGGTATAGTTTAAATACTGTTCCAAAAGTCATGGGAGTAAAAAAGAAACATAAAATGATCTTTGATTCCCCGCCAAAACAGTCAGTCTAGTAAGAGCAACAGAAATGTATATAAAGAATGAAACACAAGTCAAACCCATTTAAGGGAAATTGAAATTCCCGTTATAAATTAGAGCTGGTATGGGAGTCTACTTTGCCAGTTGTTTCCAAGAAAGTGATCCCAGACTGGCTGTGACCCTGATGACAGACACTTCAATAAAGGAGTGCAAGAACCACACAGAAGTGTACCACTGAAGAATTCTATTTTTTTTTGTCTAAAATATTTACTATTCCAGGAAAGGAGACACTTACAGTCTGAGATAAACCAAAAAAGGAAGCAGATTTGGGCAGCAGAAGGAATATTGTCAACACCTGAGAAGAAATGAAAACTTACCTTCTGGCTTGCTTTGACAACATTTTAATTTTTTAGTAGTTTAAATAATTTATGCTCTTTTCAAGTTTTTGTTAAAAATGTCAGCAAAAGAGTCAGAGCAAATATTTCAGAAATCAATACTTCTCCTCAATTATAAGCAAAAACGTAACTAATCCTTCAAGAAAATTGTGTCAAGAATATGATGTGTTCTAAGATAAAAGCCTAATAAAATATTTTAAATATTGAGATGCTAAAATATCTGATTACATAAAAAACTCAGAAAATGCAAATCAAGAGATAACTCATTCAATTATTTTTTGCACTTACCTTTAAATTATATCTAGATAACTGTGCCAGAGGCTTTAAGAAATTATCCTATCCATTCATTAGAGCAACTCTGTGTATTATTATTTCCATTATACAGATAAAGAAACTGATGCACAAAGTGGTTAAACAACTTCTCAACATCCCATAGCATATAAAGTTTATGTAAATAAAGATATGGACTCTTACTCATGAAAATAACATTTAGATAATGAAATAAATGTTCCTTTCGGGTGTCTCAGCAGAGGAGACTTAATTCACTTTTAGCCTTAAATTTTTATTTTAGAATAAAGTAGAAGAATAGAATAGAATAGAATAGGGAGTGACTTTTTCTCCCACATTAATTTATTTTTTAATTATGTCATTTTATTTACTGAGTAAATATCCTCTAACTTCTTTTTCTTCTCTTTATATATATTCTCAGAACTCTGTTTTGAAAAAAAATATTTTCCTTTAAGCTCCTGAAATGATAAATTATATTCTGAATTATTGAAACAACTTTCAGGTAAGGGTTTCAAGCCATTCTCAGTAATCATTAAAAAATCATAAGGAATGAGAGAAATGATGGAAAAATTATAATAGGCCAATCAAGTCACAGTTTTCATAAAGAATTAGAAAACATATTCCCCAGAGTGTAGTCCAAGGTATGTGACAATAATACTAGACACATGTTTACAGCATTGTTAGAGAGATGTCCTGAGAGCATTTGGAAAGATATGTAAGCGCACTAGTGGACACTTGCAACAAACCAAGGCAGAAAAACTCATTTCTTTTTTTTAAAGATCACTGTATTTGGGGGCTAGGAGGCAGCTGCCAAGAGTAGTCTAAGTCTTGTCATCAGTGCCCCTAACGCTGTACTTAATCCATTTCACATACTGCCACCAAATTAAATGTCTGGTTTTAAATAAGAATTTGCATAATTTCAATATCAATAATAAATCAGAAAAGAAACACAATATTAAAATTATACCCCAAATGGGAACTGTCAGGAGCAACCTCAAAGGGGTTCATTAGCTACAGCAAATTTTTTTATTGTTCCTTTGCTCTGGGTAGGATAATATTGTTCAGCATTAATTTAACAAATTTTTTTTTAGAAAAAAAGATTTTTAAGATGACTTAGTAATTTATTGACTTATGAAATTGTGATAGGTTTTATCAGGAAAATCCTGCATCCATGTGTTCTATAATTGCTTTTCAAACTGCCATAGCATTTCTAAATCAAGCCCTGGTTGTTAATTAACATGCGGAAATGGGAATGATATCATTATTCTCTCTATATCCAAATTGTTTCCATCAGAGTCTGTGTTGCCATTCTACTTAAGAAAGGATATGAAACATTCATGAATGTCTTTAAGGCTTGTAAGCAACTCATTATTTTCTTACTGTGGAGAATGGAAATGTAAAAATCCTAAATATGTAACTGCATTCTAGGACTTTGCCAAGTTTCCTCCAAGACATTACAGAATTATTGACAAATCCCTATGAAAGCAATTTCTATTACTGCAGCATTAAAGTATTCTACTGGCAGTGAACCCCATTATAAAGCTAACATTGAATGTTGGGGGACAGGTTCAGCATATTCTTATGATAGATACTAGAAAACAGGTTTTTCTATATATAATTTCTACTTTAAAAAACTTAAAAAATATATATAACTTTTACCCGTAGTTATAAAAGTCATACTGAGGAAAAAACACAATAGTGAAGAGAATTTTAACAAAGAGAATACCTATAGTTAATGACCCAAAGATAAAAATTGACATGATCATATGTTTTCCCAGTTTTCTCTATTTGAATGTATTACATGCCTACATTTTACCCACAAATGGGGATCCTCCTTTATATGATCTTACTTTATAAGATTTTTAACTTAACAATCTACCAGTCTACCATCACCATTATCCCATTGTATTAGATGTTCCTCTATAATATTCTTATGACTACATAGTTGCTGTTTGTTTAAGGCCATAGCTTAGACTAATGACCTAGCTGAAACTGCCTAATGCTGTATTTCGATAGTTTAACTTATATGCTATGATTTCATCTTTTGGAGAATACTTGTGTTTTTAGTTATTTAAACCTGAGATATTTTCCTAAACTATTCCTTTCTAAATAGTCCATAACTTATATATGTTTTACCTGTCATTATTTTTAGCACTAATGTACAAAAAAAATTGAAGCAGATAAATTATTTCAGAGAATTGTTTAGTGGATGTAATTTTTCTACCCAAATAATTTGACAGAAAGCATATACAAAACAAGCATTCCTGGCTGGTCTATAACGATTTCTCTAGAGAAACAGCAAATTTCAAGGATTGAGATTTACATTTAATGAAATTTTCTATTGTCATTTCACAGGTAGCAAAGAAGGAATTTCTCATCTATCATTATCCATACTATTAATGTAAGGTCTTAAATATAATAAACATGATTAGAAAACTTCTAGTGTATGAATAAGACTAGCATAGATTTATTTCTGAAATGTTCAGTATAATTTGAAATATATTCATCCTGTCCACTTCTGCATAATTTGTTCAAAACCATGGAATATTTCCAGTTCTCAAAGTTGAAACACAACATTAGTTTTGTCAACAGTTTAATTTAATGAACGTATACAGTAATTTCTTTGAATTAAAAATAAAATTTGAGGTAATGAATTCCTAAAATATTTACTATTTTCCTTTTTTTTCCATGATTATTATAAACACTAAACTTTACACACACAGATTTGTCAACACACCTTGCCCCACATTTGTGGGACTGTGTATGTGTGCATATGAGCAATGCATGCATATATGGTTTTATGTCCCTCAACACAGAATGGAGGAGCCTGACCAACATCCGGACAGAAGAGTCTGTTGATATTTTCAAGAAATATATTCAGAAGCCCTGGACAATCTCCACATTCAAGAATAACACTATAATAACACTTTAGTATATAGTTTTCTTCAAAAGTTCCTAGTAATAATAATTACAACTGTCTACGGCCGTGGCACCCTGAACAAACCCAATCTCATCTGATCTCAGAAGCTAAGCAGGGTCGGTGCTGGTTAGTACTTGGATGGGAGACCACTTGAAAATACCGGATGACATAGGCTTAAAAAAATAAAATAAAATAAAAATAGAATGTTATCCTTTAAATGCCTAAATTACATAAATATTTCATACTTATAATAATATTAATAATAATAATAATAATAATAATAATTACAACTAACATTTACTGAGTAGCAGGCATGTGCTTAGCACAATGTGAAGTACTTTAGCTTTCACTTCACAGCAAATCCATATGGTAGGAACTATGATCATCACAAAATTAAAAAAAGAAACTATCCATTGCCAATAAATGACAACATGAAATCTTGAATCTAAGTATCCAGCAAGAAAATACAGGTGCTTAACCAGTTCATTATTATTAACCTGCTACAGACTAAACTGTGTCCCCCCCACCAAAAAATATTCATATCTTGAAGTCTTATCCCTCAATGTGATGGGGCATTTGGGAGATAATTAGGGTTAGATGAGTTTATAAAGATCGGTGGCCTTGTAAGAAGAGGAAGGGATGTCTCTCTCTCTCTCTCTCTCCCCACCCCACATGCATGCATTGAGGAAAGGCCGTGTGAACACACAGCAAGAAAATAGCCATTTTTAAGCCACAAAGAGAGCTTTCACCAGAACCTAACCATGCTGGCATTGTGATCTAAGACTCTAGCCTCTAGAACTGTGAAAAAATAAATTTTGATTTTTTTAAGCCACCCAGATTATGGTATATTGTTATGGCAGGCCAAGCCCCACATGCATGCATTGAGGAAAGGCCGTGTGAACACACAGCAAGAAAATAGCCATTTTTAAGCCACAAAGAGAGCTTTCACCAGAACCTAACCATGCTGGCATTGTGATCTAAGACTCTAGCCTCTAGAACTGTGAAAAAATAAATTTTGATTTTTTTAAGCCACCCAGATTATGGTATATTGTTATGGCAGGCCAAGCTGAGTAACACACACCATCAAAAAGTAAAGAATGGTTTACAGTGTACTATTATTGAACCTTTCAAAAGTTGGGGTTGCTAGAACTTCATTCCACCTTCTCCCCCTACAAGACGGCTTTCTAGAGCTCTAGGCATCCCTCTGATTTGGAGAGTAGATAATTATTTAAAGATTGCATTACAGGGAGGGTGATGTTGGCATCATGGCAGCATAAGATATCCCTCTTTTTGGTCTCCCCTTTTTAACAACTAAATTTGGTGCCCATCGACAAACGAAAGTACCTCTGTGGGATTTGTGGGATCCAGGACTATATACACCAAGGGACCTGGGAGGGTCTCACTTCCCTCTATAGGGTACTCGGCAGACAGACCACAGTATGGGTTGTGGAAGCAGCAGGAGCTTGCTAACCAGCCAAAGCCTCTCTAGGCCACACATGGATAAAACCAGGAGTGTTGAGTGCTGACTTGGGCAAACACCCATAGATAAAAGAGCCTTTGTAAAAGTCCTCCAGCCTTCCAGGCTTCCCAAGGAGAGACTTGACTGTGCTGGAACAACAAAAAGTTTGAATGTAGTTGTTTAAGAGAAACTGCCAGCACCACTCCTTCCACAAGGTGACAGTGTAGGGCTGAACTAGATGGCAGTGACCTCTCCTGTGGGGGAAAGGGAGAAAAGTGAGTGAGTGCCTAGCTATGTGGGATGCTGCTGGAGACTCCCGTTTCTCTCCAGCAGCACCCAGAGCATTGAGGTGGTACCTCAATGACTGTGGGAAGGGAGATCGGGAAAGAGGCAGATAGGAATATCAAAGGGCATTT
>NW_006436278.1:388773-400389 GCF_000325575.1 Pteropus alecto
TGCTTTCAGGACCTCACCTTAGGGCTCCCCCACCTGGCCTGTGAGCTCACTTTCAATAGGAATTTAACATTTAACATACAGCAGGCAATGTGGAAGATAAAAGATGAATTAGGTATCATCTCTCAGCATCTAGAGCTTACAATCCAGAGCGTTGATCACTTCACACCTAAGACTTCTCTCTGGCCATCATGTTCCTCTGACCATGCCAATTTCTCTACATACCTTGGTTTGCTATTTCCCTATATCTTCCCATGAAAAACCTACCAACAGGAATGCTATCATATTTTTTCTGCTTGTTCACCAAGCCAAAACACTCTATTGAATATTTACATTGTGCCTTGCATGGGTGTTTTATATGTTATCTTAATCAATACTTAAAAACTACAAGATGGATATTATCTTCCCCACTTGAAAAAATGTGTTAACCAAAGCATAGAGAGATTAATTGCCAATGTCATGTAACTAATAAGTGCTACTGTTGTGAATTTGAACCAAAATGTTAATTATTTCTGCCTACTTACTCCAAGTGGTTAAATGATCCTTTTATTTGTGATTTGGTGGGTAGCTAAGGAAGAGGGGGCAGATTTGAGAAATAGAATTGCAGGATTAAGTGTGATCATTTTCAAGTCTACATTTGACTGCTTCAGTATACCGACTACTTAGAATACATTATACTTCTAATAAATATTGTCTTAATTTTGTTTTGTGCAATTAAAGGTTTTATAATTTTTATGCCAAAAGAAATGCATTTTTGTTTTGTTTTACTTTTCTGTTGTTCTGTTTGTTTGTGTTTTTTTTTTAATTTAGTTATGGGATGTCTAATTCTTTCAAGGAGACCTAAATATTTACAAGTTTCCAATTGTTCTAATTCTTCAGTAGTTAAATTTTTTGTACACAATGAACATTTCTGTCCTTTCACACTTGTTTGCGTTATAAAAATCAAGCTCTGTCTTAACATTATTGTTAAAGTATCTGGTAATTATAGGTAGTTTATGAACCTATTTTTAGAGCTGGCATTTTTATTATTATAATTATCTTTAATACAGGTTAATTACTCCTGGGGCACACACAATATTTTAATATATACATTTTTCAAAGAATTAAAGTATCACATCTCAGAGTCTGAAGAAACCTTAAAAGTCAACTAACCAAACTCAACTTTTAAATTTTTAAAATAATCCCAGACTACCACGAGCAAAACATAAAATGAAAGACATTTCCCAATAGTATCCATGGGAGGAAAAAAATAATCACTTTTTAAAATTTAGATAAAAACAAAATATCTCAATGATACTTAGTAATAAGAGCAGTCACTATATGCTATGCACTGTTCTAAGTGCTTATACGCATGAACTCATGTAATCCTGGATGAAGAGATGATTATTATCCCCATTCTAGAGATGATGAAACTGAGGTGCAGAGAGGTGAAATAAATCTGTTCAAGGTCACACAACTAGTTAATGGCAGAAGTGGGTTTCAGATTCAGGCAGTCTGACAACAGAGCCTTTACATTTAATGACTATGCTATCTTCTTTAATCTGGTAAGAAATCATCAAAACATTTGTTCATTGCAGCTTGGACTTTCTACATAGATTTTCATCCTTTCTATTGTTTTGATGGACTTTTTGGATTGCATAGGGCTTTGAAGCCAAAGTACTCTAACTGACAAGAAGAAAAAGTACAGGATGCCTACCATTTATTCACAAAATATCTACGTTCTACACTCTATTGGAACTTTTGTGTTTTGAAGAATATATTTATTCGTACTGAGTCAAGTCAACCTCAATCACTCTTACACTCAATGTTTGAAAAGCATGTACATCATTTCTTCAGTCAACTAGATTTCTTTCTATAACGATATGCTGTATTGATCAGCTCTGAGAATATTTATAATCCACCTCATCTTAATAGGACTATTAATACTTCTGATATTATAAAAAACATTAATTGTTTTAGTGTTGACATATTGACAAATAATATGATAAGCGAAAAAGAAAAATATAATCAAAGACAATCATATTACATCTTTTAGCTGCTCATGGGCAAAAATAATGTTAATATAATTTAAAGTTTCAAACAAGATTAACAGCCATGCTATGCTGGTGAGAATGTACCCAATAAAAACAATCCAGTCATAAGTTAGCAGTTGATACTGACAATAGAACATGATACTCCCGTTAAAGACATATCATTATATATTATAAAATTACATCATCCTGGAATGAATCATCAATATTAAATTTGTGGAATTAAATGCATAATTCTGAAGCTTTACTTATTTCATTGGTTTGGTTTGCAAAGCTTATAGTTAAGTTTGACAGGGAGACTCTTTTGGATTTAATAGGCTAGGAGTCTTGAACAACTGACTGCACCCTGCACTACAACTGTGATGAAAATCTCTAGAATTTGGTTTATGTTAACCACATGAGTAAAGCAGATGACAGAAATGATAGACATTGTTTTGATTTTACGAAAAAATGCACGCTATAAAATATACTCAGGATATTAAATAATTTAACACATTTAAACCTATAAGAATTTATATTTTTTCTATGAAATTAAAGATATCAATTTGAATATATAGTACACCTTACATGTTCAATGAAGGTGTTGCTTTAAAATAAAACTTGCTCCAACACTATCACTAGTGCTCAGAAAAAGTTTGGATTTAATCATTTGGAATTTTCTTTGAAGCCAGCTGAAAACCACTTGAGAAATTTGTCAAAGTAGTTATTCTACCTTGTTTTAGACCAAAATATTAGTCAACCTCACATTTATTAGAGTAATTCACATTACTTTTTAGTTTTAAAAAAAAATCTACCTATAAATGATGGAAGTAATACAAAAATGGTGACAGGTGCATGGAAGACGCTAAATTAATATTTTATAGATTGTGAGACACAAGCTCCAGAGATAACTCCAAGAATGTAGTTTCATGAATTATTTGAGCAGTAGCTTCATCACTGAAATAAGTTTATGTTCTCCCATGTGGACAACTTAGAAAGGGATGACACTTATTTGGATGGATGAGTTCAAATCTTCACATTATAAAATCAATCACCTTATTTTTAAGTCACACTTTGTATATTCAGAGTTTAATTTCTATTCCAAGATATTTCAGAATTTGAATTTATTCAAATGTGTTTTATATTTTGTAAGGCAAATCAGAAGTTATCTGCTCCTCTATAAATAATGCATAGGGAATAGAAATAGATGTAATAACATGAAGTTAGGGAATTATGAGTGAAAAAGTATTTAACACCAGTTCTGTTCAAATACAACTGAAATACCTGTGCAATCCTTCATATTCTTTGTCCTCTCTTTATGATAGTTACCTCATTGGCAGGCTACCATAAGGTCCTTGGGCAGATTTTCTTATGCCAATAATCAAGGAAATATCAGCTAAACTCTCTAACCAATGGATTGACTTCAGTAAAATGGCCAGGAATTAAGGCGGGGAAGGGGTTCTATCTAATGTTAGGTAACAAGTTTGTTTGAATTTTTCTAACTTTCAACCAATTATGTAGGTGTAACATACTTTCAGTAAGGGCAAAACAGAACAAACAGACAAAAGCTGAATTAGAGCCCTCAATTTCTGCCTATCCTAGGAGCATAGCATAAGATGACTGTTCTAGGAGTTTCAACTACTAGGATATCCTGAGGCTAAACATGTTGTATTTTTAAGCCAGTTATTGTTGCCATGACTTCTTCTTCAAAGTACCTAGGAATCTCATGGAGAGAATAACTGAAGTAAAAAGAATCATTCTTTCTCTTGCTGCCAATTCATGGATTATAGTATAAGCAGCTTCCACTTTGTGTTTATAGTGAAAAGTTAACCCTGATCTCAAAGTGTTCAGATAGAAAATGTACCTTCCTCCTCACAGAATCCATGGGCATATTGTCCTATAGGCAACTTTTTAAATGGATACTCTCGATAGCATGCTTAATTGTTTGTTAGTTTTTCCTGTCAGATTATTCTTTAATGTTCAGATTTTACTTGCAATCTAAAAAAAAAAATGCATTTCTTTCTACTAAGGTCATTTAGAAACCAGGATTTCTGCTGACAGGAACGCCATAAAGTAGTCTCACTTTATATATTAACTTTGCTCCAAGGAAGAGGCCAATATGGCTATGACTTATTTGTATTTTGTTCTTAGAAGGAAATAGCCATTATAATTTCCTACAATTTAGAATACACAGAGAAGAAAAACACGAGGAAATGATTTGTCCAATGTTCACTAACACAAAGAACTGGAACTGGAATGTATTTTATCCTAACAGAATTTCTCTGGTGGCGGAGAAACATTGAATTAAAAAATTAGAGGACTTGTGAACTTGTGTTCTGTGTTTTATTAGATAAGTTGGAAGCGTATCATGGAGGAAAGAAGGTAAAATTCTCAAAGATGATAAATTCTCAATCATCTCTTGGTCTATTGCCTTGAATTTGATAGCAGATTTTCAAAAAACTGTTAAGGAAGCCCGTTTCTCTTAAATTTATCATTATATTCCATTCTCACTGTCACCAAATTGGTCTAAGCTTTCATTATTCACACTTGAGCATTTGAAGATTAAATAATTCATACATGAAAGTGCTTGGAATAGTGTCTGACACAGCATGACTCAATCTAATGAGCATCCACCATGTGCCCATATGCATTACAGGAAACAAAGAGATAAATAAAAAAGGAATTGAGCCTTTTAAGTACCCAGAATCTAGTGGGCAAGGCAAGAACATAAATACCTGCATTGTATGGCAGACTATAGCCAGTGCCATAACAAAGTCACAAATAAGGATGAGATGGGCAGGAAAGATTACCTTTAATGATAGTGAAATCGATCATTCATTCATTAATACAAATTAACTCATACTTTAATTACAGTCTTTTGACGTAAGCTGCATAGATGTTCCTTTGAGCATTCATATAGAACTCCGTAATTTACAAAGTGCTTTCACATACACTGTCTCATTTATTATAACCACAACAGCTTCATAATAGAGATGCTAGCATTATTTTTATTTTATAGAAAGGAAACTGAGGTTTGGAAAGAATATTTTATATAGTCGGTCAAATTTCAGAGGTGTTCTGATGTGAAAGCCAGGATGAGGAACCTGAGTTCTAGGGTGATGGAGACTGGCCCAAGGTCACGTAGCTATTTAGTAGGAGAAGCTCAATTTGAGATCATATCTTGTAAAGGTAGATTCTGTACAGTAAGTCCACACCACAGCAGGGATGGAATGAACCATGTATCTATTTCTCCCACTCTCTAGTCCCTGAGATATCTGTCAGTATCCATAAAAAAAACCTACTACATCAGACTTTTTAGAAGCTGCCCTGGTATTTGCCTTGAAGTGCTTTAAAGGCCTATCTTCATAGGATATGAGTCTTGTTTGGCATCCAGTATGGTCTTTACAAATAAGAAAAATGATGACAGCAATTGACATTTTCAAAAGTGTTTTCAAGAAGGGATTGGCAAGTCAGTCATTAATTTCATTCGGGAGGCTCACCCTTCCACATTTAGTATTTATATTGAGTACATTCTTTCAGGGTGTATTGTTTTACATTAAATACTGACAGAATATTTCAAATTAGTTTCTTATGTGGACTCATTATTATTAGAATGCTAGGGATATATTCAAGGAGAGAATTGCTATTCAGAATAAATTTCTCTGCCTCTTATCTTGTGTAAATTCTATAATACATGGGCAGGCTGATGTAGGAATAATTAGGTAGATAAGTGATTTTTTTCTAAATAGTCAAACGAATTACGGTTAAATGAACAGAATGATCAAAACAGTTATGTATTAACTTGAATTCGTCTCCCACTTAAGATGTTCCAAAGTTCATTTAAATCAAGTTTGTAAGTAAACTTGGAAGATTAAAAAAGTATATTACTGCTAAAATTATAGAACTAGATCTCTGAAATGGATGTGAATATATAAGATTTAGAAAAGAAAGTTGGGATGTATGGATATTTTGGTTAAGGATTATAGAGCTTTTTATAGAGAGGCGATATATTTATGAATGAAAAGTCAAAACATTTATAGCACAGCTAATGTCTATTTGTCCATAAAAATTCAGGTCAAATATGCATAGTATAAAAGCTATACACAATATTGACAATGGTTATTTTATAAGGGTGGTGTGGAAGACACTGTTCACAATTATTTCCTTCAAGTCCTTCTCATGCCTTCCCTGTCCCATTGATTTTGGGTTTGA
This sequence comes from Pteropus alecto, assembly GCF_000325575.1. NCBI lineage: Eukaryota > Metazoa > Chordata > Mammalia > Chiroptera > Pteropodidae > Pteropus > Pteropus alecto. Next base: position 394,992 of record NW_006436278.1, read on the forward strand.
CCATGAGACTTGCAACATATAAGAGTATAAATTACAGTATAATAGCTCCAAGTGGAGGCTTTAAGACTGATTATTTGTTTTTGATCACCCTCTTGTGCTCATTCTCAACATACCCTCATTTTTAAAGAGAAAAATGTGGCTCCGAGTAGTTAGAGACTTGTTTTTAATCATATAGCTCATGAGTTTTCAAATCCATAAGGGATGGAAGTAGCATTCCCCTTTATATATTTAACTTCTCTTCATTGTAGTTACTATTTTCTCAGAATATTTTTACCCAAGTCACAATGAGTTCTTTTCTGCAATCATTTGTTCATTGTGAAGAGAAAACAGCAGTGAAGAGAATCTTCCGAAGACACACTAATGGGTTGCAATAAGTAATCTTTTTATGTACATTTGTGCAAAATAATACCATTTAACTTAAAATATCATTTAGGAAAACTATAACATAAATAATATTAGAAACTGGGCTTAACTTTTGCCCTTTAAGACCATAGTGTATCTTCTTTAACATCTGTCAAGGACAAACGCCTTCTCTGTACTTTGAATTATCGTTCCCTGCTCTGTTATTATTCTAGAATCTTTACCCACAGCTTTGTCATCTGGCTCCTGGCTTCTATCTTTGTTTCAGACTAACCTGAAAGTGACTGAAGTCTACTCCAGATGATCCAGTGTCAGACACACATTATAAATTGCATCCCCTTTTTTATAGACTGAATATGGGAGAAGTCAGTTTGATGGTTTTCATTTGTAAGCCAGCTTATCTTCATATATAGGCTTTTCCTCATGCTCAACTAGATCTTTGCAATCACCTACATTTCATTTGAGAAGAATTACCAGTTTTCAATTGTTTCTTCAGGTATTCGTTATTACTGAGAAATGCAAATGTGGTTTTTGCGTGAAACCCCTGCTGATGGAAACAAAATCTGCATTGCTATTCAAATTATTATGAGCTACCTACAGCACTTGGCTTAAGCAGTTGCATAGAAACTATTTCATAAAACACTCTCTCTTCATAAGGAAGGTGTGACAAGAATAAAATGTGATTTCATCACTTCAGTATAATCCCTTCTTCAACCAAATAAGAAATGGTCACAGGGTGAACAGAGGTAACAAAGAATAGTGAGGGGGATTTCAACTTTACACTCTGGAGCCCTGGTAAATCAAAGCCTATGTCACATGGGTCACTGTGGGAAGTGAGGAAAGGGACAGTCGAGGGAATGTTTGACTCCTTGCTTCAACAGAGCAGTTCTGATTTTGTCTTTATAAACTGTGCTTGAATAATAATGTGTTTTTTTACAAAAAAGTCCATGGGAAAATTTTTTTTAAACCACTGAGCTGTACAGCTTTTGAAATCAGTCAGTAGGTTTCAATCGTGGTTACAACTATATGACCTTGTGCATGTAACTTAACTCTCTAAGCTTCAGTTTTCTTATCTATAAAATGTGAAAACTACTTCACAAACATATCTTGCAGCTGAAACGAAGTCACACATCAATGTACCTAGAATATGGCATGTATTTAATAAAGGGTAACATTTGTATTTATTATTATTGCATAGAATAACCATATCCAATACATGATCTTCATCTTCAAAAATTTATCAAGTGAATCATTATGTGAAAAGCATAACACTTGCTCATTGCCCTTGAAAACTTTATAGCCTAAGTGGTAAGATGATACATAGCATGGAAAAAATCAACACTCAAACAGGGTAGTATAGGCCAAGAACTAAATGATTTGGATTCCCTGGCTGAGGAAGGAAAATGCTCGAATAAAAAAATGAATATGTTCAAGCACATGACCTCATATTCTTGGCACGAGTCTCTGTGTGACTACTTTATGAAGACTATCCCCAAATTTAAAGGTTGAAACCATTACTAATTTACTGACTGCACTGCAACATCTCTATTTAACAGGGAGAAAATGAATGCCAAGTGCAAACAGCTATAAATGGTGTTTCTAAAAGAGAAACAATGAGAAGCTATGGTCTCACCATAGATTCTCTACTATGTGTCCACACCATCAGACAGACCATTTGCTACCATTCTTGAAACAAACAAAAAAATAACTATCTTTTTCAATTAATTGACTTTCACTAGCTGATGGTAAGTGATATGGGAGGGAGTGGAATGTGTAGTAGACATTGTGTATGATGTGAATGCTTTTTGGACAGCCCCATAATGTCACTGACTTGTTTTCCATTTACTGACTCTCAGGTATGGTGAAGATGGTAAAATGGCTACATGGCAGAGAGGATGCAGGGAAGACATGTGCATTTAGAATATTATAATGAAAATTAGTCTACTAATCATTAAGGGCTGATTGATGCCTAACCAAAGCCTATTTTTTATTGAGTGAATAAATGACATTAGGAGAGATATAGCCTCATCTGTGGCATCACTCACGGATGACGCTATATCTCTTCTAATGTCATTTATTCACTCGACAAAAAATTATTGAGTGCTATTGTGAGGATAACATAGTTAACAAGACAAGGCTGCTGCTCTTCGGGAAGTTACAGTTCATATAGGGATACAAACAAACAATTAGAAGTGGTGCAATAAGCGCTTTGATAGAAGCAATTAGAGGTTACGATGGAAATTTGTACGATGGGGCATTTAACCCAGTTCTGGGAGTCAGAGATAGCCTGCAGAGGACATGATATCAAAGGAGAGATGCAAAGGAGGAATAAGAATTAACTCGGTGACAAAGCAGGGAGAGCAAGGAATAATGTTCCAAGGGCAAAGGTGATTAGTACCTGCGAAGGAGAGGTAATGCTATTCTGGATATGAGTAAAAAAGAAAACTCAAGGATGAAAGCAGCAGGACTGAAGAAGCAAGTAGGGGTGAGCTTATGAAAGGCCTTGAAAACCATGCTGATGGCAATGGGGAAACTGTTGAGCTATTTTTAAACACGTGCTTATCATTATCAGGCTCGGTTTTGAACAATTACACTAGAAGAATGGGCCAGAGACCTAGACACGACTCGAGACTGTTGGAGCAATTGAGACGATGTTTTCCTGGACAAAGAAAGAGTGGTGATGGAGATAAATGAACAGATACAAAAAGCATTTGAGAAATAAAATCAACGAGACTTGGTGATCTATGAGATGCAGAAGGTGAATAAAGGGAGACTTCTAAGTCTTGGGATAAGCGCAGCAAAGAAATAGATACCTGCAAGGAATCCTCAAAAAGCAGGGCTACATATAAGTGTCAAGACAAAAGGAGAGTGTGCTATCATAGAGTCTAAAGGAAAAGAATTCTTCAAAGAACATGGTAGTGTATCAAGTGATATTAAGGAAAGGATTTAAAAGTTGTTAGTGGCTTTGACATCAAGTAAATCACTGGTAACCTGGACACACTGTCAGAACAGTTTTAGTGGACACCTAAGAGTAAATGAGCATTTCTATTTCTAGCAATTTAGAAAAACAGGCAACCTGAAAAACCATGTAGTACAAAACACAGAAATGCCAGGCAAGAAAAAAAAAATTCTTGAAATGCATAGCCAAGACCACAAGGTATTACATAAAGTTGAGATCATTTTAAAATCCCAGAAGAGTTATAAATATAGTACAGAAAGTTTCTGTATGCCTTTCATTCAACTCCCCCTAATGTTAACATCTCACATAACCATAGTTCAGTTATGAAAACTAAGAGATCAAAATTTGTACGATATGATTAAACTATAGACTGTATTCAGATTCTACCAATTTTTCTACTAAGGTCCTTTTTCTGACCCAATCCATGATAGCACATTACATTTAGTTGTCATGTCTCCTTAGTTTCCTCTCATCCGTGACAGTCCCTCAGTCTTTCCTTACCTTTCAGGATATCGACAGTTTTGAAGAGTACTAGTCATATATGTTATAGAATGCCCCTCGATTTAATTTTATCAGATGTTTTCTCATGAATGGATTTTGAAGTTATGCCTTTTCTGCAAAAACACTACAGATGTGATATTGATAAGTTTGTGTCCTTCTCAATGCCTCACAGGGAGGCAGGATCCTTAGGTCTCATGGACCTGGACTTCTCAGTCCTCTTATTCTCCCTTCAGCTCTAGTTCTGGCCTCAGCACTCAATTCCTACCCCTCCCCCAGAAGAGATTTTTAAAAATCTGTTCCTTTCTTCCAACTGCAATGGATTTTCACCAGAACTCTAAATGCAAGGGTATTATTTTTCTTTCTCCCACAGATGAAGGATTTTGTTTAACAGGGACAATACGTGAGAAGTGTCTTAGTGGACTCTCGTGCCCTCCCACAGTGAGTGGCTGCTGTTCCCCTCCTCTTGGTCTGCACTGGAAGGGAACTTTCTTAAAGATTCCCGCTAATCTTTTCTATGAGCACCCAGCAAGGTACATGCAGAGGAAGCCTTGAAGATATTGCAGACTTCCCCCATTTTTGTGGTCTTCATGGGGTTCACAGTCTCTACCAATTTGCCCATCATCCTGGGTGAATTCTATTTACCGTCATCTGGCTGTGTCTTCTCCAAGTAAGCCAGTGCTCACATCTTTTCCTCAGATTTTGGGACACTTGGTTGCCTTTCAACCTCAAATCTCTCACAAATTCATGAAAACTTATGAATTTGAAGTTTTTTTAGGCTTTTTTAAATTGCAAAGTGGAGTGACACACTCCAGCTCTCCACATCAACCAGGGATGTAAAATCATCTATTACTACATTTTATGTAGACAAATATTTTTTCTTTAAAATACTTTTTATATAATTATGCTTTTTACCCATGATCTTATTGTTTACTTGTCATGGTTTTAATACATATTATTATAATGTTTCTCCAACAAGCCTATGGCTCTAATATTTTACATGCCTATTGAAGGTACAAGGCTCGTATTTAGAGGTGAAAGATCCTTTTGATAATAACTCAAACCCTGTAGCTCTGGAATACGCCAAATAGTGCATATTTGTCCTAAGCAGTGCCCTGAATGCTTATGTAAATGTAATGCAAAATATGTGGTTTTGGAATTTACATATAGAAACACATTTTTCTGATATTATTAAAATAGCAATTGAAGTGCACTGAGGCATAGACAAAACTTAAATGATTGCTTCTAGATGTGACTTTATTCCTCAACATTTAGGTTGCTCTGTTTAATAAAGATATACTTTATAAAGCATGTTGCCAGTTTTCAGAGCTCTTTAAAAGTTGTTAATACCCAACAGTGCTGGCTTATATTTTCTCAAGTGTTCTTATATGTGGAACAGTCTATTAATATGCAATAAATAAATGTCCTAAGTATTTATTAACTATAGCTACTATTTACTGCTAGAATAACTACTATACTATTCCTTAAAGGAATCTGATGTAATTAATTGGTCATCAAATTTGTAGTTATTTCTGAAACAATTTGTACTCACAATTCACCATTATTTACTATATATATTTC
>NW_006436278.1:400428-423823 GCF_000325575.1 Pteropus alecto
CTCATCTACCATACCCCCCTTTAACACCTATGAAGCAAAATTGCTCATGACACAGAGGACAGATCATGAATTCTGGATAAGATGAAAGCTGTATTTACATCTTGGCTCTTTAACTTAAGTAATCTTAAAAAATATGCAATAGCTTTCTGAACTTCAATTTACTCATCTGTAAAATGACCTCATATTGTTGGTGCATTAAGATTTGGAATAATATATGCAAAGCAACTAGGACAATTATTAGTGTGTAGCTGATGTTCAATAAGTAATAGCTATTATTACTATATTGATTACATCAAAGGGAATGCCACTTATGATAAGAGTCAAGATGATGGTTTTGGCAATGGATAGTATAACCAGCTCTGTATTTTATCACCAGAGAAATATTTCCTATACAAAAGCTGTTTATTAATAGTTGAGATAAAGCATATTTTTAATTAATACCTAAAGAAAATTTCTAAAAATATCATTAACTTTTCATCTGTAAATTTGTTTTTCTTCCAGCTTTATTGGGGTATAATCGATAAGTAAAATTATAATATATTTAAAGTGTATAATGAGATGACTTGATATTTATATAAATTGTGAAAGGAGTCCCACAATTGAATTAAGACATCTATAACTTAACATAGTTACCTTTTTTCCACTTTTTTTACCTGTAAATTTCTAATCTTGTGATATCTCTGACTTCAGATGCCGCATATATATGAATACCTGACAACAATATTTTAGACACCCCAGCTCTGCTCCTCACCACTCTCTTCTCTAAATATTGTCCTTCTTACAGGTTACATATAGGTCAGTCTGTCTTATTTATCCTCCTCTGAAAGATGATGTAACTTGGAGGTTTGGAGCTGTGTATTTTTTTAAAGATAGCAATAGTGACTGAACATCATTCATCCTTGATTCATTTATCCAGTAACTCAATGGTTACCATGTGCCATAGACTATACTGGGACTTCAGGATTGAAGCATAGATAGGTATAGTCTCTACCTTGAGAGATGTACAACTTACCAGGAATAAAACGCATAATATACTGTAATAAGTGCACCAAAAGAAGTAATTATAAACAGTAATTATAAATAGAAGTAATTATAAATAAATATGAGAAAATGGGATAAGGATATTTGAGGAAGGCTTCATAAAAGTGGTGCTATTTTAGCCATTCCTGGAAGGATAAACTGAGTAGTACTAGCCAAAGGAATAACAAGCACAGTGAATATAGTTGTGAGAGAGCTTAGATTTCTCAAGGGACAGTGAGAAGGTGAATATGGCTAGAGTATAGGGCATGGATTGGGTGACAGAAGCTGGCACTGTAGGAGGTTGAGATGAGTTTGCAATAGGCTTCAAGAACCTTGATGTGGGATATGAACATTATCATGTGGCTACAGTGAATATAATGGAGTAAATGTTTGTGTCCCTCCCCCCAATTTACATGTTGAAATCCTATTTCACAATGTGGTAGTATTAGGAGGTGGGAAATTTGGGAGGTGATGAGGTCATGAGGGTGGATACTTCGTGAATGGGATTTGTGCCCTTTTAAAAGCGACAACTCTAGCTCTCTTTCCACCATGTGAGGACACAATGGGAAGACAGCAGTTTGCAACCCAGAAGAGGGTGCTCATCAGATCCCAACCATGCGGGCACCCTGATCTTCGACTTTCAGCCTTCAGAACTATAAAAAATAAATTCCTGTTGTTCATAAGCCACTCCATCTATAGTACTTTGTTATAGCAGCCAGAACAGACTAAGACAGTGAGCCATTAAGTTCAGAGTATCATGATATCATGTTTCTGAAGTGTTGCAGATTAAAGCTGCTAAAGTCCACTGCATCAGACTATCAACATACCTCTTAAAAGGAGTAAAATAAAGACTACTGACTGTTTTATACGAAATATTATGTGAAAAGCAAAGATTTACAAATCAGACATGGCTTCCTAAAACTCAATAAAACTGATAGCCATTTTACGCTCTCAAATGTAAATATCTTTTATCAACTTACTGTTTTCATGGGCCTCCATTAAATTAAGTGTCTGAGACTTAAAGGGATTAAGTAGTTTTTGTAATTATTCCTTAGCTGTTCAAGGGCAGGATCAGACAATGATTCAGCTCTGATGCTCTAGTAGGATAAAGTTCATTTCATAAAAGCTCTTGTTGAGCCACCGAGGCATAGTGAGTGATAATATTTATTGGCCATTGACATTAGTGTAAGAATTATCAAAACATTTTTTTAAATGGATAGCAATTCAGCTAATGCTTAATGGCATTAATATGTACAATGCCACTTTTGCTCATCTAGGCTAGTGGTGGCTAACAATTAGTCAGACTTATTGTTATGACTATTAGCAGATTCATATTTTTATAGCTTTAATAAAATATAATTTAATGCCATAAAATTTATCCATTGTAAGTATAAATACAATGACTTTTAGTATATTTATAGAACTGTGCAACAATCACCTAAAAATCTAGTTTTAGGACATTTATATCACCTCCTGTCTTAGTCTGTTCAGGTTGCTTTAACAAAATGCCACAGAATGGTTGGCTTATAAAAACAAATTTATTTCCCACAGTCCCAGAAGTTGGGAACTCCAAGATCATGGCACCAGTCTGGTCATATTCTGGTGAAGGCCCTCTTCCCGGTTCACAGCCTTCTTGCTGTGTCTTCACTTGAAAGTGGCTATGGCCCTTTCTAGATCTTCTTTTTTTTAAATCAAATATATAATTTATGAAGTGATTCTCCTGATTACTCTAGTACCCATCTGGCACTATACATAGACTCTTGACAGGAAGCTCTGTTAGCAACAATCAACAGGGCTCTGCTCACACACCTTTGGAGACAATCCCAGTGACAGGTAACCAGCCCCAGCCCAAACTACAGTATTTCTTGAACAAATCTCAGGAGTCAGTTGGCCCCAAATGGGCAAGGGCTGGCCTCCCTGCAATCTGACTTTTATAAGCATCCACAGATTCAGCCCTGGCACCAAATCTAATCTGCATTGGCCAGGTGAAATCTGCTCACTAAATCCTGTTTCATAAGGCACTAATCCCATTCATGAGGGCCCTACCTTCATGCCCTAGGCACCTGCCAAAGGCCCCACCTACTAATACCATCACTTTTGTGGGTTAGAATTTCAATATATGCATTTTAGGGGACACATTCAAACAATAGCAGCCCCCAAAATTCCCTCAAAATAATTTACAATCAATCTCCATTCCCACTCTAGCCACAGAAAAAACATTTATATGATTTTGCCTCTCAGTTGGCTTTTCTGGAAATTTCATGAAAATAGAATCATAATATGTGTTCTTTGTGTCTGGCTTTTTTCACTTAGCATGTTTTTGAGGCTTTACCATGTTTTTACAATGCATCAGTATTTTTGTTCCTTTGAATTGAAGAATGTAATTCTATTATATGGGCTTACTGTATTTTTAAAATCCATTTACCAATTGATGGACATTTGGGTTGCTTCCACTTTTTGGCTATTATAAATAATACTGCTATGAATGTTCACTTACAAGTCTTTGTGTGGACTTAAGCTGTTTTACTGAATATTGTTGTAAGTTGATGTTTTAATTTTTAAGAAAATTAACTGTTTTACAAAGTGAGTATACAATTTAAATGCCTAACAGCAATATGTGAAAGTCCCAGTATCTCTAAAATATCATAAACATTTGTTGCTTTTTTAAATTATTATTTTGGCTATTCTGGTGAGTATAAAGTGGCATCTCATTGTGGTTCTAATTTGAATTTCCCTAATGACCTTAGCATTTTGTTTAGCATATTTTCATATACCTATTTATATATATTCTTTGATGAAATGTTTGTTTAAACCTTTTACTCATTTATTATTAGGTAGTTTGTCTTATTATTGAGTTATAAGAGTTTATATATTCTGGATATGAGTTTTTTAGCATATACATAATTTTCAAGTACTCTCTCCTTGTCTATGGATTGTCTTCATTTTTTAATGGTGTCTTTTGAAGTGAAAAGTTTTTAATTTTGATCAACTCCAATTTATAATATTTTTTTGCATGTAGATACCCTAATTTCCTAGCACTATTTGTTGAAAAATCTATCTTTTCTTCCACTGAAGTACCTTGGTCTTTTTATCAAACATCAATTGACCATAAACTTAAGTGTTTATTTCTGCACTCTCAGTTCTATTCTTTTGATCTTTATACCAATACTCTAATCAGTACTTCACTATATTGATCACTGTAGTTTTATAGCATGTTTTCAAATTGGGTAGAGTAAGTCCTTCAACTTCGTTTTTCTTTTGCAATAACTCTGGCATTTAAGAGATAATAGTAATAAGAATCCTGAAATTGGGTGGCCATTGTTGAGTGCCAGTGATGGTTTGAAGAGAAAAAGCAACAGGTTCAGGTCAATTAAGTAGCCAATTCAAAGCAATGTGTAAGTTAGAGTTCAACCCCTCAGCAGTGTTTAAAAAAACTCCCATCTTCTGCTACCTCTGAGTTAACCAAGCTACAGATCAGACTCAAGATTTAATTGCCAGAGTAGCAGAATTTCAAAAATTTTGAATGGATTCTTATCCTTGGCAAGTGCCCTGTGACAAAATCAGGCTCCTAAAAGGGAAGGAGTTAGAATCTGGCATATGGGAGAGTGATACTTGTGTAAATGCATTTGAGAATTTTGAACCTCTAGATTATCTTAAATTCTCTGAGGCCACAGAAATGGCTCACTGCCGCTCAAAAGAAGAGCTCTCTCGTTTGTCTTTTCATTGTGTGGAGGACCTTTCTGCTATGCAGAGGACGACAGTGCTACATGTCCTCTTTAGATCTGTGCCCAACAGACCAATATCTGTGCTCGAATCTTAGTATTACACCCAGAACTAACAAGTAAGCATAATAAGGTCATAGGATACAAGGTCAACCAATAAAATAAATCCAATTTCTATATATTACCAATGTATAATTGTAAAGTGAAAATTTTTAAAAATACCACTGAAAATAATTCAAAAATGAAAATACTGAGTTATTAATCTAAGAAAACATGTACTAGATCTGTATGCTAAAATGATTTTGTAGTACAAAACATTGATGAAAGAAATAAAAGAAAAACTCGCATAAATGAAGAGATATAATTTAATAGATTGGAAGATTCAAAATAATAAATATCTACTCTCTCCGAAATGATCTATAGATTGAACACGATTCCAATCAAAATTCCAACAGGATTTTTATAGATCTAGATAAACTGATTCTAAGATTAATATGGATAGGTAAAGGGTCCCAGAGTAGATAAAACAATGTTGGGGGTAAAAAAAAGAAGAAAGTGGGAAAGACTACATTATGCGGTTTTAAGAGATCTGATTGAAGCTACAGTAATCAAAACAATGTGGTATTAGCAAAGGAATAGACATATAGATGAATGTAACAGAACAAAGAGCACAGAAATAGAGCCACGCAAAAATGCCCATGACATTTTGACAAAGGTTCAAAAGCAAGTCAATGGAGGAAGAAAGGTCTTTTCTATGAATGGTAAAAATAAACCTTTGCACCTCAATTTTCATTCAAAAATAAATTTAAAACAAATCATAGGAGTAAATATAAAATGTAAAATAAAAAAGTTTAGAAAAGAGAGATCTTTGCAACCCAGATTAAGCAAAAAGTTCTTAGACTTGAAACCAAAAGCACAATGCATAGAAGGGGAAAAAATGATAAATCGGGCATCATCAAAATTAAAATCTCTTACTCTGTGAAATACATTGTTAAGAGAACAAAAATATAATTTCTAAAAGCATAAGTAAGAATGACATGCTCAACTTGTCGAATATTCAAGAGATGCACATGAAGCTATAACACTGTGTGATGAAGCTCAAGCGGTATTCAGTGAGAAATGTATAATTTTAAATAGATATATTAGAAAATAAGAAATATTTAAACGGCCAACCAATTCAAGAAGCTACTGAATAAATAGCATATTCAACCTAAAGAAGTAGAAACCAGGAAACAACAAAAATAAATGCAGAAATAATGAAATAGAAAACAGCTGAGCCAACTAATACAAGCCATCGCTTTAGACCTACTTATACGCATTTTTGCAAATACAATCAATTACTAAAAAGAAAAACAGGAACATACAAGTAAATTTGTACAAAATTGAGATGCAGCAAAGATTTTAATCTAATGGAACACAATAAGTTCCCTTCAGGATAATCAAACTACGGACAGGAAAATGTTTCTACAGAGAAGCATACTTCATTTTATTATGCTTCACAGATGTTGCATTTTTTTTACAAATTGAAGGCAAGACCCTATACCAACACAAAGATTATGATTTGCTTTATTGCAGTGGTCTGGAATCAAACCTACAATATCTCTGAGGCATGCCTGTATAGAGATATCTCAGCTAATTAAGGAGAAATGAGAGGGTGATCATTCTATGACCCCTAAAAGATTAATAAAGGTCGTGATATCAGTGACTGCTACCATCAATACAAAAAGAGACAACCAGGCATTATATACCTCCTAATGGAGGTACATAGCATCACCTATAGAGTGGGAGGGAAGGAAGAAAGGAAGGAAGGAAGGAAGGAAGGGAGGGAGGAAGAAAAGAAAGGGGTTCTGATTTATAGTATTTGCCAATTTTCATGGCATAAATATTCCCATGACTAATTCTAACTCTAACTCCCAATTTAAAGACATGCAGGGACCTGAAGAACATGTTAAAGGATACCAAAGTGTCACAGTCAGCAAAATCCAGACTATGGAAAATAGGACAAAACACGAGACTTTTTTTTTTTTTTTTAATGCAAAGGGAAAGCGGTGATATGGGGGAAATCTATAACAAAGATTTTTAGGACTAATAATTCTATCAAGTTTATGCTTTTAAAAAGATTCTTTATCTTTTAGAAATGGATACTGAAATACTTAGGTGTGATGCCTTGAACTTACTTCACATTATTTCATTTGCAGAAATGGAGGGTGGGGGTTTGTGGGGGGATAGGTGGTAACACATTGGCCAAGAATTAATTATTGTTGATGCTAAATATCAGGCGTATGGTGCTCATTGTGTTCTTCTGTCAATTGGTCTATAAGTTTGGGAGTTTCTGCAATACTTTTTATTATAAATATCATGCCATTAATTTTGAAGTCCTAAACAAAAGGGACTACTTTTTAGAAAAAAAATAAATTGATCTACAAAAAGAACTTCAAAATACACATGGAAACTATTCACAATTCAAGACACTCTTAAATGTCCAGAACAAGATTATTTTGGAGGCAACTTCTACCAAATGACCAGGAAAAATTAACTGCTAGCTTTTCGTAAACTTTTCCAAAGCATCCCTAGCCAGCTCTCCTCGATTCAAAAACCAAATGAAGACCTCAGCCCCGACCCCCACGAAAAGAACACTTGAGCCAAGCTCATTCACAAAGCAGTAACTATCTTAAATGAAATAGCAGTCAACACAGCAGTAAATTATATAAGCAAACAGGCTGTGCCCAAGAAATGAAAACATGACTTAACATTAGAAAATACATTGAATTGTAATTGTCCACATTAACAAATTAGAGGAGAAAGAACCTTTGAAAGACATTCAACATGAGTTCATAGTACAAAGTTATGCCAAACTAAGAATAGAAGGGAACTTCCTTTTCCTAAATTCTACTAGCAGTCCCCAACCTTTTTGGCACCAGAGACCAGTGCTCCTATGAGAATCTAATGCCTGATGATCTGAGATGGAGCTGAGGTGGTGATGCTAGTGCTGGGGAGCGGCTGCAGATACAGATGAAGCTTCGCTTGCTCCCCCACCGCTCACCTCCCCCACTGCTCACCTCTTATGGTGCAGCCTGGTTCCTAACAGGCCACAGAATAGGACCGGTACACTGCCCAGGGGTTGAGGACCCCTGAGTCTACAGCAATGTTGGAAGCATTGTCATTCAAGTCAGGAACAAGGCAGATATATACTCTCACCTCTACTGTTCAAAACTGCACTGGAACATAAAGCCAGAGATATGGATATAAAAATAAGTAAGATATATGAATATTGAAAAGAAAGAGTTACTATCTGGTAACAATACAACTATCTATCTAGAAAAATAAAAGGAATAAGTCTGTGGAATATGCGAATAAATAAGGGAGTTCAGAAAAATAGTGTATGGGAGGTCAATATAGTTAAATCAAAGAGCCTTGCCACACAAAAACAATAACAAATTAGAACATGTAATAGACAATATCCCATTCACGACTGCAACAAACCCAAAGTTACTTAAGAGGAATTTCAAATCACAAAATATATGAGCTTTTCATAGAGACATACATAAAAGTTTACTGATGGATGTAGATTTTTTTAGAAGTCCCAAATAAATAGAAGTGTGCCATATTCACTAATGTGAAACAAAACATTGTAAACATGTCAATTCTCCTAAATTATATACAGATTTAGTGCCCTACCTGCAGTTGCCAAAATGACAATGAAGTTTGTGCTGCTGCCTTTTACTCCCAAAATCAACCCTGGAAAACAGTAGAAGAAAGAATGAAAATGAATAATGATGTATCAGTTTCCTGGGGCTACTGTATCAAACTACCACGATACCATGGCTTATACAACAGAAATTTATTCTCTTACAGTTCTGGAAGCCAGATGCCCAAGATCAGTTTCACTGGGCTGAAATCAAGGTGCCAGAAGGGGCGCGTTTTCTCTGGAGACTCTGGGGTATAGAATCCATTCCTGGCCTCTTCCAGCTTCCGGTAGCTGCTGCCACTCCTTGGCTTGGGGCGACATGACTGCAATCTTCAAGGTCAGCATCTTCAAATATCTCTGTTCTCCAAGTTCACGTTTTCTTCTGTTTGTCGATTCTTCTTCCGCCTCCCCCTTAAAAGTATACAAATGGTTGTATTTAGGGCCCACCTGGATAATCTAGAAAAATCCCCCCATCAAGAGTCTTAAATTAATCACATCTACAAAGAGCCTTTTTCCAAAGAAGGCAGTATTTTATAGGTTCTAGGAACTAGGATATGATATCTTGGGGTGGCAGAGGGGGGGATGCATATTTCAGTTTACTGAAAATATCAACAACAAAATCTAAATAGCAGACAATGAGAAAATCCTGTGTTGAACTGGTACTTGTATTTCTGATGGGGAAATGGGAGGCAGCACTGAAGTTTAGGAGGGTCTGTAGCCTGTAATGGATGGCAAATGACAGGATAGGTAGGAGTAAACTTTTAAAACTTCTGACCCTGCTTCACCTCAGACCAAAGATGCCAGGAGCCCAGGCGTAGTATCAGATGTCAGGAAAGATTGGCTGGATTGATGCTGTGTGACTCCAGAGTCCATGTTAATAACCACCTGAAACCACTTTAGTGATAAAGCCTGGCCTTTTAAAAAATGTATTTTAATAAAATAAAAAGAATGGAGTGAAAATGCAATAGTGAGCATCAGGGTGAACCAGACATACCCACGCTTGGTAGAGATGTAAAATGCATTCCTTAATATCAGCGAGGCTTAAGAAAAAAGGAAATTACTGTACTGAACAATGCAGTGTTAGATAACCTCAAAGGAGCAGGGACTTCCCAAATCGCGCTATTCAGCTACTTCAGTGCAGAGAATAAACGGAAGAAAACATTTCCAAAGCCTATGAACTATGGGTGAAGAGACCCCATAGGAATGTAGGCTTCTTTTCTGAATCTCTACCACCTGTCACGGCCGCTGCTGCTCTCCCACTTAGCATTTAGCCTGGGAACCAAAACTTTCTCTGAAAGAGTTGCAGTTGGGCAAATGCACCCAGCTGGCAGAGAGGGCAGAATCTCCCAGACAGCATTTAATCAAGGAGCCAGGAACCAAGATGAGCATCTTCGTGAATGAGGACTGAGAGGTTTATACACATCTCAGAACAGTGTGGGCTCCACAGAATCCCCCTCTACCCAGGACGTCAGCCCCGGGAGACTTGGCAGGCCTGTCAGGATAAATAACCCTTCCCCCACATTCCCAACTCTGGGGACTCAGAGGTGATCAGCCTAGTTAGAGGGAGACAGATTCTGGTTCACCAAGGGAGAGAGGCTCAGGCACTTCCAGGAGTCAAAGTGACAATCCTGTGGGACAACTAAACTGACCTCCCACGGTCGGAAAGAAGGAGCCCCAGCCCACTCTGAGCCTGCTTTCAGCTCAGGGAGGCCCTATGCAGAGGCTCTATCCTTGGATGTAGTGTTTCCAGAACTTTGGGGTCTGAAGGAGATGAGGCTTCAATCCAGGTGATGAGACTCAGGTCAGTAAAGTGAAGAGTCTTAGATTCTGCCAGTCCTCAAGAAGTGGGTCCTGAAAAAACCTCCCACCATAGACAGAGGGTGCATCAAGATGAACCTGCTGATAGCTTCTGCTGTCAGCCCTGTGAGACTCCAAGCACGGTTGACAGACAAAGCACCCCCACCCCCACTTGCCTGTTGGGGAAGGAGAGAGATGGAGGCCTTAACCTTCAGGAAGGGGTGCCAGGCCCTGTCAGGAGTAAATGTGAATCCCTTGTGGAGGACTGAGACATCCTCTTGCTCTGAATCAGAGAAATCCCCACAGAAATTCACTCTGACTCCTGCTGTCAACTGTTGAGACCCCCCTCAGTGCTGGGAGGATAAGCATTTCCTCTCCCCCATTCCTGGATCAGGGATTTGCAGGAAGAGAAATTCCAGGCCTTGCCAAGCATCAAAGTGAGAATTCTGAGGGAGGGCAAGCTTCACAGTGAGGACCCTGAAGGAAGATTAATGAAACTTTTCTGTGTACTCAGAGAGGGCCCCACCTCCTGACACCTGGCTCACTCCTGCTGTTAGCGCTGGGCAAAGCTATGAGGCAGAAGCACCTCCCTCAAGCCTCTGCCTTTTTTGACAAGTTTTCAGGAAGATTAAGGCCATGGCCTGAGGGGGGCCTTCTCAGGTCAGCAGAATGTAGATTAGTTGTGACTCTACTGAAAAGGGTTTAAGGTACCTCCCCACTCCAGAAAGGGCATCTCACAGATACGCCCTGCTCCTGCTGCCAGCCAGGGGAGAACTCGGGCAAGGAGTAGCTGAATGTGGCATCTTTTCAATTTTGTCTCGGTGGTCTCAGGGACGTCTGAAGACAAGAAAGCAGGTGAGGTGGGGTAAGGGTGGGTTGAGGCCCTGCTAGATGTAGCACTTAATATCCTGAGGGAGAACTGAGGGTATCCCCACCCCAGAACACATGGGCCCAAGTCCATGCTGTCATACCTGGAAAACAGTAAGCAGAGATGGGCCATTGTGGTAAGTGATCACTTCCACCACTGGGGTGGGGGTGGGGTGGTTCCTCTCAGAGAGTGGAAGCTTCAATCTGAGGATACATGTCAGGTCAGCTGAGGTGGGGGCTAGAGCAGGCCCTGTCAGGAGTAAAGATTAATCATAATGGGCCCTCCTACCCTAGACAAAAGAGGCCCCACCGAAACCCATGGGGACCCCTGCTATCAGCCCAGGAAAGCCCTAGGCAAGTGTGCCTAGGTGTGGTGGCCCCTCACTTTCTCCTTAGGAAGTCAGGAGGTAAGTAGAGTGGTGTGGACCAGGTCTTGGCAGGGGAAAGATTAGGAGTCTGAGCATTGGAAGAACCATCTAACTCAGAATAGTGGGGACATCAGAGTCTGGCCCTACTCCTCCTGTCAGCACCGGGGGACCCAGAACTGTGCCTATAGTCTGCATTTCGAGGTATCCCCTCAGTTCTTCTAGGAACTGGGAGGTGAGGGCCTTGTGTTACTGGGACAAAAAAGGGGTCCGTCTGCCTGCATGCGTCTAAGCCAAAGAAGAGATAGGTGCAGGTTTTGCAACAAAAAAAGTAAGATTGATTAGAGCTGCAAGTCCGGGAGACACAGGTGAGCTATCACTCAAGGGCCTGGCTCCCTAGGTGTCCCGGGAGTAAAGATTATATAAAGGAAAATCTGTCATCATGGAAACTGAGAGTTAGGGTAGTGGGTGCTACCGATTTGACAGTTGGAGGAGGATGAGGTCATTGATAATTGTGTTCTATTGTGGAATCAGCCACCCTGACATCCCTTCTGGTCCCTTGGCCTGGTGGGGCTGTTGTTCTGCCTGGTGGGTTTTTGTTCTGCCTAGATCAGCCTGCAGCTGAAACACATCTAAAGCCAAGATGTTATCCTTAGTGAAAAGTCCAACAGAAACCTATTGTCCTCATGATAATCCTGAGACTCAGTTAATCTTATGTCCTGAGGCTTAATGATTAAAGGAGCAGGCATACAGAGAGAGGATGGGAGGGGGGAACAAGTGAGTCACAATGCCGTTATCTGGGCAAAACCAGCTTGAATCAGAGAAAAAAAAGGTATATTCAAGAAATGAAGTTTGTGTGCAGTTACACTTGGTCTGAGGCACGTGTCCTCAAGACAGCATATCAGAGGAGGCCTGGGCAGTACCAGAAGTCAAGGTGAGGTGCACACCCTAAATGTCTACCAAGGGTACCACTCACCCCAGAACAGAAAGACCCCATAGTACGTGACCCTAGTCTCCCTAATCTCAGTCTTGGAATCCTTGGGCTGCATTGGCTGGCTACATACACCCTGAGGAGCCATCTCACTTGCTATTTCAGTTCTTAGGAGACAGGTCAACCTGAAGAACAGGAGCCCTTTGAGAACCAAGAGCACCCCTAAAGAGGAGACCTGTGAGTTGCCTTTGTTAGAGCCATCATGGGTGAGTTTCTCAGCTAAGGTCACTGACACTCTCCCTCTCTCCCTCAGGTCTGTGAGTTCAAATCGCCCACCCTCCTGCCAGCTGCCCACAACACAAGTCATGTCTCACAGTCAGAAGAGCGAGCACTGCAAGCTTGAGGAAGACCTTCAGGACCCAAGAGAGGCACAAGGCCTGGAAAGTTTGCAGGCTCCCATGGCTGAGGAGGAAGCCACCACCACCACCTCCTCCTCTCTCTCTCCTCTGGTCCAGGGCACCCCAGAGGCGATGCCTGCTGCTGGAATGCCAAGTGTTCCCCAGAGTTCCCAGAGAGCCTGCTCCTCCCCCACTGCCATAATAGCCACTCCATCGAGTCAATCTGATGAGAGCTCCAGAAGCCAAGAAGAGGAGGGGCCCAGCACCCCGCAGCCTCCAGCACACCCCGAGTCCTTGCTCACTGATGTGCTACACAAGAAGGTGGCTGAATTGGTGCAGTTCCTGACTGAAAAGTATATAACAAAGGAGCCCATCACGAAGGCAGAAATGCTGAAAAGCATCCTCAAAGAGCACAGGGACCACTTCCCTGTGGTCTTCAAGAAAGTCTGTGAGTGCATGGAGGTTGTCTTTGGCATTGAAGTGAAGGAAATGGACCCCACCAGCCATTCCTACGTGCTCGTCAAAACACTAGACCTCACCTACGATGGGATGCTGAGTGATGACCAAGGCATGCCCAAGACTGGCCTCCTGATACTTATCCTGGGCATAATCTTCATGGAGGGCAACCGTGCCCCTGAGGAAAAAATCTGGGAAGTGCTGAATATGATGGGAGTGTTTGCTGGGAAGAAAGATTTCATCTATGGAGAGCCCAGGAAGCTCATCACCAAAGATTTAGTGCAGGAGAAGTACCTGGAGTACAGGCAGGTGCCCAACAGCGATCCTGCTCGCTACGAGTTCCTGTGGGGTCCCAGGGCCCACGCTGAAACCACCAAGATGAAAGTCCTGCAGTTTTTTGCCAAGATCAGTGGGACTGACCCCGCTTCCTTCCCTTACTGGTATGAAGAAGCTTTGAGAGATGAGAGAGAGCGAGCCCAAGCTGGAGTTGCCGTGGATGATACTACTGCCATGGCCAGTGTAAGTTCCAGTGTCATGTCCAGCAGCTTCTCCTGCCCTGAGTGAAGTCTGAAGAAGATTCTTCACTCTTCATTGGAAGACAACGGCCAAAGATCTAAGTTGTGGAGGGCCAGGCTGGATCTGGAGGGAACACAGTACGTTATAACATCTTTGTGTTCCTTTTCAATATGAGTGATTTGGAGATTTATCTTTTTGTTTATTTGTCTGTTTGTTTTCAAATGTCGTTCCTTGTAATAAAAAGTTTAATTAGCTTCAGAATCTAAGTTTATGAATGACAGTGGTCACACATTTATAGCCATTTGTCGGGGTTAAGAATAAGAGTTTTGCAATTTTGCAAAAGAAGTTGGGAAATCACCCTTTTTTTGTGATCTGGAACAAGATAACATGGCATTAGAATAGGAATTTCCTTGGAAATGTGAAAGAACCCAGCAGTAAAATATAAGGTTTCTAGGAACAGAGGAAAAAAAACATAAAGGTTGGGTAATTTTGAGGTTCATTTATTCCTTTTAGTCTGTCATTCTGTAAAATTAAATTATATATATTTGCTTGGCTTATTCAAGAATATAGGAGAAATTAAATCTTAAATGAAATCTCTTTCTCACTGGCTCACTTATTCCCCAAACATGAATTGAGTGCTTGCTCTTCAGAAGGCCCTGTGTTAGCGGTTGGGGCATTAGGATCAGCAGGACACACCACTCCCCATGGAATGGTAAAGGCTAGGAGCAGCAATCACATCAGGATGATGATGAGATGTCTTCTAAGAGCTAACGAGGTAAAAGGAGGAGAGGCGGTGGGACTCCAGATGCAAGCAGTCAAATACAAGTGCCCTTAGCCAAGACAGTCTGAGGCTTGGGGAAACTCAGATTACTTCTGTGGGATTTGATTGCAGCGAAGCTGAGTGGTGGCAGGTGCCAGACCCTAAAATGGTGTGTCTTACAGTTGAGAGAAAAGTCTAAAATGGAAAACTGAATTTAGCAGTTACTTTTGGGTCTTGGATAAACCACAGAGAAATCTCTACCTGGGACAGCTATGGAAGGTGTCCTGAACTCTTGTAAAAACCCAGTTTGGTTGAATTAGGTATTTTAGACACATCATCTGCAAGGATTTCCTTTAAAAAAAAATAGTGTGATATTCCCTTGAAGTGATGCCCAGAAACCACTAGGCTGGCACCCTTTTCATTGACCTGGGAAAGCCAGAGCCTTTCCATTAAAAAATGGCATTATAATTAGGTTATCTTGAATACATTTTGGCCAACTGTAAGCAAGGATGAGATTTTTCGTAGCTAAATGAATGAAAATAGTGTTTTGGATGGGACAGCAGCCAGGAAGGAAGGAAAGAGTAGGTTTTCAACATGAATTCTAGGAGTTTTGAGTTGAATCCAGCTGGAGAAGACTAACTCACATCCAAATTAAATAATGTATTCTCTAAGAGAGTTTTATTTATGAAGCAGCATTTTTGGCTGATTTGGTATCTAGTGTCTAGTGTCGCTGCTTATTCTCAGAGAGATCTTGGATAAGAAAACATTCCCAGAGGAGAGGGTGGTAGATTCTGAGGTCAAAACAACATTAGAAATAACTACCATTGTCAGGAGCTCTGCTGAGCTGGAGTGAGAGCTAAGCTGCCAGGTGTCAGAGTCGCTGATTGAAGCAATAGGCCAAATGCAATAGACTTAAACCTTTGATCACTTCCTGTGATGATAAAAGCAAGAATGTAAAACAGGAGACAGTGCTGATTCCTCCTGTTTTATTTTCCTCCATGGAACAGCTCACCAGTGAGGGTCAGGTGGATCAGCAGAGATCTGGCGGTCACCTCACTGTTGACGGAGCCAGAACAAACGGCTCTGATGATTTTAGGGATCCTGGAATCAAAGGAAGAAAAGGGGGAAGGGCTAGCAGTGGAAAAATAGCTGGGAAAAGTATCTTCAAGGTTTCCTCCTTCTCTCCATATAAGGAGGCCTCTGTCCAAGGTCTCAGATGAAGACACTTGGGAATGAAAGCACAGAGGCTAGGAATGCACGTATGAGCAGAGAATAACCTGCCAGAAGGGCCTCAGTCTTTCACTGCCACCTCCTTCGGAGACTGCACTCCAGGTTGTCCAGTCTGAGGTGGGGAGGGCGGCTTTGTCTAGGAGGCCTGCCAGGTAAAGCCTTTGTAATTGCCTATGTTCACACCTGAAAAAGCACATATTAGGGATTTTAACCAGAAGCCAGATTCCTCACCATTCATTAAAGATCCAATATATGCCAGGCACTGTGTCAGGGGCTTTACATACATACATGCCAACAGTTCCGCAAGACAGGGCTTATCAAATTCACTTCACAGAGGATAAAACTGAGGCTCAGAGCACTTGATGGTTTCCCTGTGATCACATGGCTAGTAAGTGGCAGGCTGAGACTGGACATTTGATCTAAATTCATCTGAAGTCCATATTGTTCCTAGCCTAAGGCAGACCTTCCATCTCTTAATTAACTTCTCGTGTCAGATCTCCATAATGTCTCTCAGGCCACATACACAAAAAGGTCTCTGTATCAGGATACTCAAAGCAGGTCTAAAGAAAGAAGGTGTCATTGTGAATCAAACATGATTTGGGTACTGCCTGTGGGCTTTATTAACCTGGGGTCCTCCTGCCCAAGTCTAGCGTTCCTCTAGAGCTGATTCTGTATTTCTTCTGGTTCCAGTACTTTTCTGATTTATAGCAACCTTCCTCTGGTCTTCCCCTGTATGCCACCCTGTCCAACTCTGGAACCTGACAGGCTTACCAGCTCTTTACTACATGTTCCTCTGAAGGCGGTGCCCTACTTCCAATGGAATAGCCTAGAATCGCCTGCCCTTCCCCTGACATAAAGCATTCCTACTACTTGCAGAAGATCCCTTCCTGTCCCATCCCTCCTGGAACCTCTCTGCCCCTTCAACTTAAAGGTTCACATTGGACACTGACGTTCAGACGCCTGGTCACCCACCCCCTTGGCATCTTTAACCTCTCCAAGTGTTTTCCAAAAGGGCTGGTGAGTAGAGCCTGACTAGGCACATAATCTACTGGTTTGGGGACTATAACCCTGAAATTAGAGATTTTTTTTTTAACCACTCTGATATTTGCAGTAGGATTTTAATGAGATGTCTTCTTTGAAATTGGTCAGTGAACACATACACAGGTGAATGAGCTCACCCACGCAGGTAAATAAAACAAAAGCTCCCTTATAAATGGTAGATGAAGAAAGACCACGGAAATCACTGTGGAGCAAACATCTACTAAAACTGAATTCCTAAAACTCTGGAATCCTCCTAGGTGTTGAAAATCGTTTCTTTAGTGGACATGCTAACGCTGATTTAAAAAGAAAAGCATATCCTTCCATTGCCTTTGGTCTGTGTACCTTCCCCACAAGAAAACCCTGGTTTTCAGTTTGCCTAATGGCACCTGTGCAGGTGTTCAGGCGTGTTCACTCATGTGGACAGTAGCAGAGGCTCACAAGTTCAAATTTTGACCATGCATCAAAAGAAAGGAGAAAAATTTCAGCCTACTGAGATTATAGAGGTTATTGCAAAGGGCAGTGCAGAAAAGTGCTATTGAGTGAAGAATGGCAAATTCTCCCTGCTGACATTTACATGCTCCTTTGAAAACCAGGTATGATCCTAGGTTTGAAAGCACCCGTCATGTAGTAGGCACTTAAAAAGTTAGAGGCTGTGAAAGTAAATCTAGCTTTCTCTGGACTCCTCCAAGAAATGAAGAGCGTTGTTATAACACACCCTAATCGTTAATTTGGTTGAGAACTACAATTGACAGCTTATAGGAGAAACTTCAAGTACTCATCCATATCTTATATTTCTCTTTTTCTTGGACAAAGGAGAAAACTGCATTGCCAGACAGTGTGTCCTTAGACAGAAACCAGTGAGCTTTCTCTTCCACTGAGCAGCAAACATGGCCATCCTGTGTTTCCATGGTGAAGCAAAAGCATGGCAGCAGCCTGGATCCCCGGGTCACCTGAGAGAGGAAAGACCCTGCCCACAGCCATCGGCCATCAGCCATCAGAATTTATGTGAACGAAAGTAATTTTTGCTGTGTAAAGCCAGCCAATTCTAAGTTTTGTCTGTTGCATCAGCCAGCAGTTACATTAACTAGTAACACAGTACATTGCTAGTATTTCTGTTGAGGAGCATTTAAATATTTTAATTACAAAGTAATAGTGCATTGTTCTTTTTGTTTCTTTTTCTTCAGCTTTACAGAGATATAACTGACATATAAAGTTGTACACCATGGTGATTTGATATGCTATACATCGTGCAAGGTTTCCACCATCTAATTAATTAACACATCCATCACCTCACATACTTATCTTTTTTGTGTGTGAGACCATTTAAGTTCTACTCTTTTAGCGAATATTAATTATACAATACAGTGTTATCAACAATCGCCATAAGGCTTTACATTAGGTCCTCAGACTTTATTTATCTTAGAGCTGAAAGCTTGTACTTTTACCAACTTCTATTTCCCGCCCCCAGTAACCACTTTTTCAATCTGTTTCTATGAATTTAGCTTTATATTTTCAGATTCCACATATAAGTGATACCGTGCAGTATTTGTCTTTCTCTGCCCAGTTTATTTCAATTAGCATAATGCCCTCAAGCTCCATCTATGTTGTTGCAAATAGCTTCGACTTCAAAGGAACATTGGGAAATGGTCTATTTTTATGAGAAAGGAGCCTGATGTTAATTAAAATGTATACTATGAACCCTAGGGCAGCAGCTGAAAAACCTTTTTAAAGGTATATACAATGAGTAAATAGAAAAGATAAAATTAAATAAGAATGCTCAATTAACCCAAGTGAAGGCAGAAGGGAGTAGAAACAACAAAAAAAAAAGATGGCAGAAATAAAAAATAGTGAGATATAGATTTGAATCCAACCCAATAAATAATGACTTTAAATGTGAGTAGTCTAAATGTCTCAGTTAAAAGTCAGAGATTCTCAAAATGGATTTTAAAAAAAGCATGACACGAGTATATGCTATTTTCAAGAAACCCACTTTATATATAAAGATATATAAGCAGGGTCGGGCCTGGTTAGTACTTGAATGAGAGATGACCTAGGAAGACCAGGTGCTGTAGGCATTAAAAAAAAGAAAGAAAGAAAGAAAAATAAAGGTATAGAGCTCCTAAAAGTAAAAAGATGAGGAAGTTACGTTAAAGTTGAAGATTAGGTTATTATTTTATTTGTTAAAAGTTGGAGTAGTTTTGTTGATAGCACACAAGGTAGAAATCAGAACAAGCAATACTATTAATGGATAAATAGAAACATTACATTAGACAATGATACAGTGGCCAATTATTCAAGGAGATATAACATAACAAATACTTTTTTCATGGTTATAGCCATAAGAAGTAGAAGAGTTGAGATTTAAACCAAAGGACTTTCATAATATATTTCCCATGCGTATTTGAAATTCTTCCTGAGTGTGCAACCCAGTTTCACTAAGTTATCTGTTAATTCCTGTGCCGGTGCCACACTCTTAATTAAAATTGCTTTACGGTATATTTTAATTCCTGTAGGGGTTAATTTCCTTGCTAGTCTTTAGGGAAAGTTTCTTGATGCTTCTTGTAAATATCCTTTGATATTAACTCTAAATTATAAACAGTACATGTAATTTGTATTTTTTTTCAATCCAATCTGCACACTACTGCCAGACTATTGTTTCTATTTTTTTTTTTTTTTAGGAGAGGCAACCCTTGGTTGACCTCGTAGATTGCAAGGACCTTGTCAGTTTACAATCCCTTATTTCTTATTTTTACGTCTGCAGCACCTGGTCTTCCTAAGTGGTCTTCCATCCAAGTACTAACCAGACCCAACCCTGCTTAGCTTCCAAGATCAGACAGGATTGGGCTTGTTCAGGGTGGCATGGCTGTAGATTGTAATTTCTATTTTTAATGTGTGAAGATTTACTTAATGACCCTAAATGTGTGTGCCCCTGAAAACACAGCTTCAACATGCACAAGGCAAAAAGAAAACTGAAAGGAGAAGTGGACGAATCCACAATTATACTTGGAGATTTCAATAATCATTTCTCAGTAATTGATAGACTAATTATGCATAGTATTAGTAAGGACATTGATGACTTGAAAATTCTATCAACTCACTAGATCTTATTGACATTTATGGAACAGTCCACATAACAACAGCAGAATACACTTGAGAGTTGCTCAAGTATCTATGAATTGTTTTTCAAATTAGACCATATTCTAAGTCATAAAACAAATCTTACTGCATTTAAAAATAGAAATAATATGAAATATGTTCTTGGCCCACAAAGGAAGTAGAAATAAATAGCAGAACAATACCTAGAAAATTGTGCAATATTTTAAAATTAAGTGACATGCATCTAAATCTTAAAGGAAAATAGAAATTATTGAAATGAATTAAAATTATAGAAAAGACACCAAAATTTATGGGATGCACTTAAGCAAACAGAGTATTATAACATTAAATGCTTATATTTAATGACATTTATTAAATTAAATTATACTTAATAAAGCATTAAAAGAGGAGAGCTTTAGGAGTCAAGAGAAGATGGCAGACTAGGTAAAAGCAGGGTTCGCCTCCTCCCAGAACTGTATTGAAATTACAACCAAATTATAAAATAATCAATGTGGAGAATCACCTGAAGTCCAGCTGATCATAACACCTACATCTGCTAATATAAAGGAGCCACATGGAAGCTGGTGAGAGGGGCAAAATGGAAAATCGGGCTGGACCCGCACCCGCAGGTGGTGGAGGATCACTGGGAGGGAGAGCAACGCTGCAGAGGCTCCCCTGAAGAAGAGGGGGGTCCTGGCCTCATTTGGGGGTTCCTCAGCCCAGGGGAGAGGAGATTCCAATAACTCTGACTGTAGAAACCAGAGGGGATTCTGGCCATCTAGGGGAGACAGAAGGAGACTGAAACCCTAGACACTCTTTTGAAGGACCCACACAAAGGCTTTCTGACCTGCAGACACTCACCCGGGACACCAGCAGTGGGTAGAGGCTCAAGAGATCCATACCGAGAAAGTCTGCATTACCTGGCACCAGAACGAGGGCTAGAAGGGCAGCCACCATTGTGCCTTAGTCAGGCCCCCTACAGGACAATCTACAGACTGCACCTGCTTGACTGTGCAGACCCCTCCCACAGGGCCATTAGGAAGCGCTGGCCTGAGGGGATCGGCCTCCCTGATCCAACCTGCAGATGGCCCGGGACTATTGTTGCTGGATGGCTGCCACACCCTGCCCCGCTTCAGGGCCAAACATTCACAGCTGGCAGCCAGCTCTGTGAGCACCGTATTTCCAAGATAGGGTCACACAGATCACTGCTGCCAACAGGAACTTGGATGGATCTCGGGGATCCGTGGGCCCGTCCCAGACAGAAGCTGATCTGGGACTTCTACAGGACTGTGCAAATGGTTACCGAAGTTGCAACAAGACTGAGGATGCATTGATCCCACTGCCATTGTCTCTCTGAGACCCTGCCCCACCCACAAATTGCCCCAGGGGGGCCATTGACAGTGAACTGCTACAGCCCTGCCCCTTCCCCCACAATCCACAAAGGCAACAAACTTTGGCTAGCACAGGGCGGGCACTACATGGAAATCAGTTGCAGGGAGACCTCTGCTGCCTACAAGACTTGCATTATCGTGTGGGGGGATCGCAGGGGTCTGTGGGACCATCATAGACAGCAACTTGTCTCCCTGTGATATGTGACTACTATGGGAAAGTATGGACACAGAAATTGCAGAAAACTGAGGCTACTGGCCTGACGGCCCTGGACACCCTGAGATCCTGCCCCATCCAATACCACAAAGTGCCCACTGCACATTGATAGGTCCTTGCCCTGGAGTAGCGCGTTTAGGCTCAAGGTGGGCAGCAGCTGGCCTTGCAACAACTGGAAACTTGTACGGGAGCCACAGAGACAGCACTGGTGTGTACACTGACACCACAGTGTCAGGGGGAAATTTACTCACTAGACCCAGGAGACTCCCGGGCTCCCTGCACCACTCAACACGCATATCACCCAGAGGCACTTCCAGTTTCAGAGACTTACTGGCAACTGACAGGCAGTGTCAGGCCTTGAAGAGCACTGGTCCCTCTGCTAAACTGCCCTAGGTCTCTTCCACTTACCTATAGATGCAGCATAGGAAACAACCATCTGTGATCACTTTGTAGTTCTCACCGGGTAGCCCTGAGGAATCAAAAGCAGCTGCTGACCTTGGCCTATGGAGAAACCCCTCCCAAGGGGCTACAAAACCAATGCATTTGGAGACTGGCACCAGACCACAACAGAGCAACTCCTGACTAGTCCCATTAGCCATACACACAAAGGGTGGTCTCAACAAGTACGCAAGCCTGCTAGGGCACCTCCCACTCAGTGGGGTCAGCCCCCACACAGCAACTCTTACCCTGTGGGTATAGCCAAGTCCCACAATCAGCTTGAGCGTTAATCCCATCCACTGATGAACTAACAACAATAAAGACTTGGCAACAACAGAAGATCATATGCAACACACACAAAGATCATGTCCAGAGCCCCTGGTATAGGGGATCAGAGAGAGAGAGTGCCACTGGGCCATGCAAGACACCTTCCAAATTAAGCCATCTGGCCAAGGCTGAGAGATGAAAGAAATATTCCTGACACATAGAAAACGAACACGGAGAGGATAATAAAATGAGAAAACAGAGACATTCCACAAGTGAAACAACAGGAGAAAACTCCAGAAAATAAGCTAAGTGAAATGGAGGCAAGCAACCTACCAGAGACAGAGTTCAAAATAATGATTATAAGAGTTTTCAATGAACTTAGTGGGGGAATGGATGAGCACAATGAGAACTTCAACAGAGAGATAGGACATAGAAACCATAAAAATAGAACCAGACAGAAATGAGGAATACAATAAATGAAATGAAGAATACACTAAAAGAATTCAGTAGTGGACGGGACGAAGCAGAAGATCGAGTCAGCGAATTGGAAGACGAGGTGGCTGAATGCACCCGATCAGAACAACAAAAAGAAAAACGAGTTTTAAAAAATGAGGATAGTTTAAGAGACTTCTGGGACAACATGAAGCATAAAAATATCCAAATCATAGGAGTACCTGAAGAGGAAGAGAGCAAGGGATTGAGAATCTATTTGAAGAAATAATGACAGAAAACTTCTCTAAACTGGCAAAGGAATTAGACATACAAGTTCAGGAAGCACAAAGAGTCCCAAAAAAGAGGAATTCAAACAGACCTACACCAAGACTCATCATAATTAAAATGCCAAAGAGAGAATCTTAAAAGCAGCAAGAGAAGGGCAGTTAGTTACTTACAGGGGTACCCCTATAAGAATGTCAGCTAAGTTTTCAATGGAAACCTTGCAGGCCAGAAGGGACTGGCAAGAAATATTCAAAGTTATGAAAAACAAGAATATACAACCACATATACTTTACCCAGCAAGGCTTTTCATTAAAATGGAAGGTGAAATAAAGAGTTTCCCACACAGGAAAAAGCTTAAGGAATTCATCACCAACAAGCCAGCATTACTAGAAATGTTAAAGGGTCTTCTGTAAACAGAGAAAAGGTAAGAAATAAAATAGAAATAACAAATATGAATAATAAAATGGCGGTAACTATATAC
>NW_006436278.1:426942-442577 GCF_000325575.1 Pteropus alecto
GACATGGATGGACCTAGAGGTTATTATGCTGAGTGAAATAAGTCAGACAAAGATAAATACCATATGATTTCACTTATATGTGGTATCTAAGGAACAAAAAAACCAAACTAATCAAAAACAGACTCACAAATATAGTGGACAGTTTGGTGACGGACAGAGGGGAGGGGTTTGGGAGGCTGGGAGAATGGGGTGAAGGGTTAAAGATGTACAAATTAATAGGTGATAGTTGGGCACAGGGAGCACGGCAGAGGGAATGCAGTTAGCATTAATATGATGGCTAAGTGGAGGGCCGGGGGTGGGGGAGGGAGCAATTGGGGGTATCGTTTTATGAACATTACAGATGTCTAACTAATATGCAGTATACTTGAAACTCATTTAAATAAATAAATTTATTTTAAAAAAGTAAAAGAAGAAAGCTTTAAAATGATAACTTAATCTTCAACTTTAAAAAAAATGTAAAAAAGAATAAATTAAACACAAAATAAGCAGAAGAGAGGAAATAATACACATTTAAGCAAAAATAAATTAAAGTGAAAAACAATAGAATAAATCAATCAAATCAAAAGTTTTCTTGAGAAGAGCAATAAAAATCAATAAACTTCTAGTCATTCTTACCAAGAAAACGATTGAACATACATGTTATCACTATCAGGAATGGAAGAGGAGGTATCAATTGTGCCTACAGTGACACTAAATAAGTAATAAGGGAATGTCACAAATAACTCATCCAGAATTTAACAATTTAGATGAACTGGATGATGAATTCCTTCAAAGATAATAATCTCCAAAATCCACTTGAATGAAATAGCTATTCTGAACAATCCTACATTTACTAAAGAAATTGAGTTTGTAGTCGAAAAGCTGTACAAAACAAACTCCAGGCCTGAATCGTTTTACTGGTGAATTCTATTAAATATTTAAGGTGCAAGAAATACCAATTATTTACAGTATCATCCAGAAAGTAGAATAGTAATAAACACTTCTTTTCCCATATTATAATTCCAGCATTATCCTAATATAAAAAATAGACAATGACATTACAGAACAATATCTGTACAACCTAATATCCTTCATGAACAGAAATACAAAAATCATCAACAAAATAATCACAAATCTAGTCTACCCATACATAATAAGGATAATACACCAAAAAATAAGTGTGTTTCATTCCAAGAATGAAAGGCCATTTGACATTTGAAAATCAATGAATATATTTTGACATATGGACAGACTATATAGAAGAAAAATCGTATGATCATTTCAATAGACTAAAAAAATATTCAACAACTTTCAAAAGCAAATTCTAATAAAATGTCAAGAAATTTGGAATAGAAGATAATTTACTTAACCTAGTAAAGGTCATATATTAAAAACCCTGCAGTTAACAACATACTTAATGGTGAGAGTATGAATACTTTTCCCCTAAGTTCAAGAACGAAGCAAAGATGTCCTCTCTCACTACTGCTTCTAAACATCATACTTTAAGTCCTAAACTGTTTTATATGTCAGAAAAAAATAATTTGAAATAAAGAATTCAAACTGTCTCTAGTAGCAGATAACATTATCGCCTATATAGGATACAAGGTCAAATACAAATTAAAGCATGTTCTTATAATAGCAATGAACAACTGAATTTGAAATAATACAGTACCACTGGCACGAACACACAAAAATAGAAATAAATAATTAGGTATGATTCTAACAAAATATGCACCAGATCATTGTGCTGCATGCTACAAAACAGAGTGATGACATCAGAGAAGACTTAAGTAACTGGAGAGAGAAATATAATAATCATGGATTATGTTGTTAATCTATGTTAATCGATATTGTTAAAATGTCAGTTACTTCTGATTTGATCCATAAATTCAACATATTCCATCAAAAGAGCAGCAAGCTTTTTGTAGATATTGACAACCTAAATCTAGAATTTATCTGTAAAGGCACAGAAACTAGAGGATTCAAAACAATTCTGAAAAAGAACAATGTTCGAATATTCAAACTATTCAATCTCAAGACTTATTATAAAGCTACAGTGAACACTGTGGTTGTTGGCATTAGGATCTCCACTTTTATCAATGTAACAAATACCAGACTGAGAGAAGTTCCCACTCAAATAGAGTCAAGTGATTTTTAACAACGATGCAAAAGCAATACAATGAATAATCTTTTTGACAAATGGTGATGGAACAGTAGAATATTTACAATATAAAAATGAACTTTGCCACATACTGCACAACTTATACTAAAAGTAGCTAAAAATTTCTGTGACTCTAGGTTGATCAAAGAGCTTTAGATAAAATGTCTAAAGTGTGACCCATCAAATAATAAGTTGATAAATTGGACTTTATGAAAATTAAAAACTTTTGCTCTGCAAAAGGTACTGCTAATGAAATGAAAAGACAAGCTGCAAACTGGGAAAAAATGTTTGCAAATAATATTTATGTGATTATATATTCTCTATGTAATAGAAAGTTAAAACTCAACAAGAAAAAATTAATAAATGAGTCAAAGATCTGAACACAGATTTTACCAAAGAAGATATACGATTGCAATAAGTATTGGAAAATTTATTCAAAATCATAATTCATTAGGGAAATAAAAATTAAAACCACAATAAGATAGCACTACACATTTATTAAAAGACAAAACAAAACGTACTATTTAAGATGTATCTATAACTTAACACAGTTGGTGGGAATGAAAAAGTTGGCTCTTTCTTAACAAAGTGAAACAAACACATACCATACAACCTGGCAATTCCACTCCTAGGCATTTACCCAAGTGAATCGACAACTTATGTTCACACAAAAAACCTGTATACGAATGTTTATAACAGCTTTATTCATAATCACCGAAATCTGAAAACAAACCAGATGTCTCCCAACAAGTTAATGTATAATCAAACCACACTACATTCAAAACATACAATACAACTCAGAAATGAAAGGGAAGGAACTATTGATCTATGCAACAACATGGATGGTTTTCTAATGTATTTTTCTCATTGAAAGAAGCCAGACAGAAAAGCTGCATATTGTATTATTTCATTTATATTGCATTCCGGAAAAGGCACATGTATAGGGATGGGAAACAGGATCAGAGTCTTTCAGGGATTGGGGAAAGGAGGTGGACTACAATGGGTCAACACAAGATAATTTGTGTGGTGTTGAACCTGTTCTAAATGATTCCGTGATGCTGGATACATGACTCCATGCATTTGTCAAAACCCTTAGACCTCTACACTACAAAGATTTAATTTTGTTGAAAAATCTAAAAATCAAACAGGATGTCTCAGGAACTCAAGATAGAATGCAGACTGTCATAAATGAATCTAACTGTATTAAAATGTAGGTCGTAACCATACTGAAGGAGGTGGGAAAGAAAGGCGTGAACTTTAGTAACTTTCAAAAATGGTGTTTTGACTAAGTACTGTAATGTTAACGACAAAAAGACATTTACTTATTGTTAAATTTATTTTCACAGGAGTAAGAATTAGCAAATCTGAAATCACCTATATGTATACTAGGGGTTTTTTAATTGATTATTTTTTTATGGTGACATTGGTTAATGAAATCCAATAAGTTTCAGCTGTACATTTTAACAGTAAGGCATATATATATATATACTGTGTGCTCACCTCCCATAGTTAGATTTCCTTCCGTTACCACATATTTGACCCCTTTTTCCCATCTGCCTCTCACTTCCCCCACACCCTACTCTCTGGTAACCACTAGTCTATAGTCCATGTCCATGAGCCTTTGTTTGTTTGTCCTGTTCGTTTTTTGCTTTTAGGTTTATATTCCACCTATAAGTGATATTATGTGGTTTTCAACTTTTTCTGTTTGGCTTATTTCACTTAGCATGATTATCTCGAGGTCCATCCATGTAGTTGCAAATGGCTGTATTTCATCTCTTCTTATGGGTGAGTAATATTCCATTGTATATATGTACCACAGCTTCAAAAGACAATACATTGTAGCAACGAGAGCCTACTTTCTCACTGTCAAAGAAAGAAGTTATAGTTAAGCCAAGGGGAATGCTAAAAGGAACCCTGTAGTGGTAGATTAGTGTTGGAAATATCATTAGGAACTCATATTTGTTTTAATATGTATACAGTTACAAAATAAATATGGCTAAATATGTTTATAATTATAATTTGCATATATATTCTGCATAGTTTGCATAATTCATAACTCTGTCTGCCTAGAAGGCCTAGAAGAAATGACACCTAGCATCATCAAACACATCTAGTTCTCAGATTTTGGTCTTTAAATGCCATTCACTAATAAAAAGAGCCAAGGCTTGGTGATGCATCTAGAACATCTTGTTATACAAAAAAGCATAGAAGTGCAAAAAAGGAGAGAGGAATGAAAAGCAGTAATGTCAGAAGGATGTAGGCACCAATCTGAAAGAGATCCAAATGGCCAAAGTTGGAACAATGTGAAAAATAAAAGAAATTATCGGAGTTCAAAATTGAAACCCAAAGAATAAAATTGATATCCACGAGCCCATACTGATGTAAGTAAATGAGCAAAATCATAAATTAATGGTGATGAAAGGACTATTCCTGCTTATGAAACAATTCCAATTAATAAATGTAGAGAGAATGCAAAAAATAGCTAAACACCATTAGAACATCACAGTAATAATTGTGGCAGGCAAGATCCACTATGAAAAAGTAATTAGTTGGCGAAAGTTTAAGCAAAACAGCATATTTGCATAGAATCAAAATATCCCCCCCCAAAAAAAAATTACTTTGGGGATTTTAACATTTGTACACAAAATTTTTTCTAGACCTCAGGAGGTATACCTTAATTTTCAAACTCTTGAACATGGTCTGGCCTTAATGACAAGCTTCTCAGGTATAGTATATGGAAAGGAAAAATAACATAAGGGTGGAGAAACATGGCGGATATCAACTTCACCAAGTGATCAAGGTTTTCATTACTAGTAATAAGTCTTACTGATATTATGGATGTCTTTATCTGAAGCAAAAACAAGGGCACATTACCTCTGTGGTATTTGTCCCATAAATCTATAGCCTCGGTCTAATCAAGAACAAAAATATTAGAAAAAAAAATTGAGTCTACAGCCATGCCACCCTGAACAAGCCCAATCCCATCTGATCTTGGAAGCTAACCAGAGTCGGGCCCGGTTAGTACTTGGAGACCACCTAGGAAGACCAGGTGCTGTAGGCATAAAAAATAAATAAAATAAAAAATAAGAGATTATAAGCTGACAAAGCCTTTGCAATCTGTGAGGTCGACCAAGGATTGCCTTGCCTAAAAAAAAAAAAAAGAAAGAAAAAGAAATTGAGGGACATTCAACAAACACCTGGCCAGAGTGTCAAGCTTATGAAAGAAAAATAAAGACTGAGGAACTGTCACAGATTGGAGGAGACAAAGGGTACATAACAACTAAATAAATATGATATCCTGGATAGGATCCTACAACAACAACAACAAAAAGCACATTGGAAGAAAAGTCGATGAAATATGAATAAAGTCCACAGTTTAGTTAATAGTACTATACCTACGTTAATTTCTTAGTTTTGATAATTGTCTCATGCTTATGTAAGATAAAATTAGGGGAAGATCAGTAAAGGGTGCATGGGAAGTCTCTGTACTCTTTGCAACTATTTTATAAGTCTAAAATTATTTTAAAATAAAACATTAAAAAAGACACAACAGACTGGGAGAGAATATTTTGAGGAAATATGACAAAGAGTTATCTCTAATAAGTAAGGTGAGTCTATATGTTGAAAACAAATATAAGCCAATAGAGAAACAGACAAGGAAGATACACAGGACATTCACAGAAAAAAAAATACAAATGATTAGTAAATATATGAAAAGTTGTTCAGAGAAAAGACTTTAGAGAAGGAGACTTTAAATGATTATTGTAAAATACTAGTGGTTCAATGAGGATTATGGACACATTGAAATATGTTTCTTAGATCACTCTGTGTGTGTGTGTGTGTGTGCGCGCGCGCGTGCGTGCGCGTGCACTCGCACATGTACTCATAATACCTGTAGATATTTATGAATACAGATATGTGTTCTAAATGTGTGCATACAAATGTATGATTTATGTACCTATGTGATCACAGCGTTTTCTAAAATTCAAATTCATTTATAATACAAACAATATTTTTTAAATGTTCCAGAAATAATGAAGGAGCTGAAATTCTATTATGAGAGTAGGAATGGGGAGAGGGATTAGACATAAGAGAAAGTGGAGCATACCCTTAGCAGAGCTTGCTAGAGTGACTTCTTCAGGGACATTAACTTTCATTGTCACTGCTCCTTACAAGATAAGCACATGA
Source organism: Pteropus alecto (assembly GCF_000325575.1). NCBI lineage: Eukaryota > Metazoa > Chordata > Mammalia > Chiroptera > Pteropodidae > Pteropus > Pteropus alecto. The sequence continues at coordinate 433,271 of NW_006436278.1, forward strand.
ATAAGTTCTCAGTAAACTTTGAATCAAACTGATTATGAGAGTGAGAAAAAGAGGAAAATAAGCATATCACAAAAATAACTACTTAAAGTATAGAAAAAATCTATGATATACGATTTAAGAAAAAGAAATGTATGAAGTTATAAACAGACACTTCTTGTCAATGTAAGTAATACATAGCACGAGCATACTTTGAAATACAAAAAGGGTTTTGATCCTATTTATAGCTTTATACAGATGTCAGATTTAGGTAAATTCAGTTGCTCAACCAAATTATACTTAAGGCTATTCTTTCACTTTATTGTAACTCTATTTAAAATTTATTTAATGATCATTTACCATAACTATTATGATAAGTAATAAAATGGAAATATATATATATAGCCTTCATACTGTAAATATCTTTCAAATATTGTGGTACATCAGATTTAGGTCTTAAAGTGAATCCTTATTCCTCTTGATTGGAGGTGTGGCAAGTCTCCTATTTATATTCAACATATGCATGAATTCAGCCATTTGTAAGGTAATAGAAGCTGTTGGGCACTGTCTTTGGAACACACACGAATATTAAGTACCCTTATAAAAGTTCACTGATGATATTGAATTAAAGAACTCCAACTATGTCAGTCTTACCATTGAGAGTGTATTCAAAGCCAATAGTAAAATTATATTTCTACATTAATATATAAAGTAATAATTAAGAGTGTAGGCATGCAAGTGTTGAGAAAATAAATTCTAACATAGTTATTAATAACAGTGAATTCAGAGTTGTTTTTGATTTGCTCCCTAAATGGCTACTTGTGCTTTAATTTTTTCTTTGTTAATATATAATGATGCAAAATTTAATTTGGTTTTCACTGATTTGAAGATGTAAACATTTTATATACTATCAGTTTTATAGTGAGCCTGTCTATATACATGGATTTATTACCAAGAAAATATAGCAGAGTAAAGCGATTTCATGATAAATGACTTCTATTTGTAATAGGGTAAAGGTATTAATCTAGATGCTGATAGAAAATATAAGTTAAATAGGTTATAATTAAGTGGCGGTTTGTCAAATAATGGAAAATACATAAATTCTAAATGATTAGAAGAAAAATGAAACAGAAAATTCCATTAATTCAACAAGAGTATTTTTAAGAAGCAAAAACATGAAAGAATGGGAATTTTTAAAAAATATATAAAATAAGATAGCATGCCTAAAACCAAACATTCCATGAATTGTAATGAGTGTGAATGCATTAAATTTATTAAAAGACAGATGTTTCAAAATAGGAGACAAAGGAAAACAAACAAACAAAAAAAAATAAGCTGTTCACAAGGGACACTCTTACAGCATAACAATATAGAGAGTTTAATAATAATGGATGGAAAAAAATTTACTAATGAAATGCTAAAAGAGTCAAAGCAGAAGGGTATTATACATATTAGATAAAGTAGGATTCAAGGTTAAAAAAAACTGAAAAGGATAAGCAATGATATATTTTTTTTGATAAATGGTATGATACATCAGGATGCAATCTTAGTAATCAACTTTCATGCACCAAATTACATAATTTTTAAAAATTAATTCATTTTTTATTGTAAAAATATCATGAAATTTACTCTCTTAACAAATTTTTAAGTGCAAAAAAGTATTGTTATCTATAGACGCAATGTTTTATTTCAGATCTCTAGAACTTATTTATGTTGCATACATAAAATTTTATACATATTGATTGGCAACTCCCCATTCCCCCCACCACATCCCTGACAATCATCATTTTATTCTTTGCTTCTATGAATTTGACAATTTTAGATATCTCATATAAGTGAACTCAAGCAGTATTTGTCCATCTGAGGCTAGCTCATTTCACTTAGCGTAATGTCCTCAAGATTCATCCATGTTATCACACATTGCAGGATTTTTCCCCCTGCTTATTGTAAAGCTGAATAATATTCCGTTGTATGATATACCACATTTTCATTATCCACTCACCCATAGATGGACATTGAGGTTGTTTTCACATTTTAGCTATTGTGAGTAGCACTGTAATGAAAATGGGAGTGCTAATATCTTTTTGAGATCCTAATTTCAATTGTTTTAGATAAATACCCAGAAATGGGATTGCTGGATCATATAGTAGTTCTATTTAAAAATTTTAAAGAACTTCCACACTGTTTTCCATAGCAGCTTACATTATTTAGCATTCACGCCAACATTATAGAGGGTTTCAAATATTCCACATCCTTGCCAACACTTGTTAGGATGGCAACTATCAAAACAATTAATTACACAGTTATAAAATAGAAAAAGCATTAATTGACGGAACTATAAAGAAACCAGAAAAGTCACAGATCTACAATCCTAATAGGAGACTTGAACATACCTCTCTTAGAATTCAAAAAGATCCATAATAAAACCCCAAAACAAAAAAGATATGAAAAACATAACACTTTTGATGAAGTAGAACTATGTATATACAACACAGGAGATATATATATATGGAACATATAAATTCACCATGTATTGAGCCATATATTCAAGAGAAATCATATGGGCAATATTCTCTCAATAAATATAGAATACAATCCAGTCAAAATTATTATTTTATATTAAAGAAAAACTTCCACTTTTTATATACTTCAGAACTGTCAGAATTTGCTGGAAATAAATATCAATGAGTTTACTACTTATTAAAATTTTTGTACTGCTAATGTTCTATTTTTAGCTTGGGGAGATATACTGCTGTTTATTTAACTATTGTTCTTTATTTCGCAATTATTTTGCAATTATTTTAGGAGAAATGGAAGCCGAAGAGGCTAAAAAGAGCTGAGGTACATCAAATTAGTTTGGAATTAAGTAGCTAATTTTTAAAAGAAATTTTGTATTATATAAAATATATTTTTCTGTTTATTTTGAAATGCATTTTGTATTTGTTCCATTAGGAAATTCTATGTAACTTTTAAACATTTAGGACTAAAGATCTTTCTCTCCTTAGTCCCAACACATGTATATTATTAATTTACTCTATACTTTAGCATTTCAACATGTCACATTACAATACTTATCTTAAAATTACTAGGTTTTACATTTGAAAGGTTAGTATTACCTTTACCTAATCATATTTAACCCTGGCAGTTTCAATAGTTTTGAATGGAACAAAGGCATTCTCTTACTTGATCTGATAAGATATTGACTTAAAGCCTTATCATAGACATTTTTCTATGCCAACCCTGAGAAATGTTATAATTGAAGTCGCTGAATTTCAATAAGTATGCACAATATGATTTCATTTTCTGTACTAATTTCAGGTACAAAAATAATACTATGCACCAACTTGAAATTGCAATGTAACTAAAAAGACAATTATTGTAACTCTGGTCAAACATACATAGCCACTTTGCAGTATATTATTAATTGGAAATTTTTTGGAGAGAGATTCTCATTTTAATTACGACCATCATGTTTCAACGTGTGGAAGTCTCTTCATTGAATCTGTAGCTGACTGTCACAGAGGTGACTGACCTGTTTTGAGATATCCAAAGATAAAAGTTAATTTCACTTTCACCCTTTTTTGTCTTTCTCATCTGTTGCTTCTTAGCTGAACTCTTGTTATCTGTTCTTATAGAGGGTTTCAAATATTCTATTTAATATTTGAATATTAAATAATTATCTTGACTTTAAGTCTTTTGAGATTTTCAAATACAAATGAATAAATGGTAAAATACTATGCTTTCTATCAAAAAACAAGGAGATAATTTTATTTTACATTTTCTTCTTCTTTTTTTCTTTTTCTGAGTGCATCGATTTTCCCAGGATGAGCCTTTCAGTGACAATTGAGGAAATGAATTTAAACTCCAAACAGCCTCAGGCTCTCTCCAGGTCTCCCCTACTATATTGTAATAATTGTATAAAAGACAACTACCCTCAATGATTTTACCTCTCTAGTTTAGAAATAATAGAATACCAGGGACATAGAATACCAGCTTCCATAACTTGTGCATACCAACACGGATTTGTCTTTTCCCCAGTTCAAAATGACTTGCAGCTGTGATTCCTTGAAATTTCTAGGAGAGTTATGCATTTTGAAAGGTTTTTCCATTATAAATGCTTTTCCATTACAAATAGTGCAGCCCTAGGCACACTGGTTGTATGAAGAGCATTGTTATTCCATTTCTTCTTGGTCCATTTTCAGGGATCCCACTATTCAGGGGTGATACTTTTTCAGATCTCCAGTTTTTCTTATAACCTTTTTTAAATTTATTTTTTTCTTATAACCTTTGAACGTTAAAAAGAGACTATAACTATGGTTTTCATCTGTTAACCCACTGTGAGAATCTCCTTTACAACATCCACAATAAATTTGTACTATAGCTTTTGATTTTACATTTCTAAATTACATACTTGGATGAATGAATGAATGAATCAATGAATAACACTGTTGAACATTCTTATTTGTTTAAACCAGAATCTCTTCCCAACTTCCAACCAAGGATCCAATTTCATAACCATGAGCCACAAAATATAAACTGATCATCACTGATCAAAAGCTTGTTTGATTTTCTCTGTGATGCCATTGTGAAAAAAAATTGCTTTGAGTCAGTTTTAAAAATCATTTTATTTTGTGGTAATTCCAGATTCACATGCAGATTTAAGAAACAGTTCAGAGAGATCCCATATAGCTTCAACTCAGTTTTACCCGAGTAACATCTCGTATAACGGTACTACAATATCACAACCAAAAAAGTCATTGATAAAATCCATCAACCTTATTCAGATTTCACCAGCTTTACATGCACTCATTTACTCAAATCTGTGTGTGTTTTGTTCTATGTAATTTCGACATATGCTAGATTCGTGTGATCACCACCCCATTTCTATAACCAGCCTCCTACTGCCATTTCAAAGCCTCAGCCACCTCCCTCCCTGTCTCTGAGAATCATTAATATGTTCTCTATTTGTGTAATTTTGTCATTTCAAGAATGTTATATAAATGGAGTCATATAGTACGTGACCTTTTGACATTTTTTTCACTTAGTATAATACTCTTAAAATCCATCCAATTTGTTGTCTATATTAATAGTTAGCACTGAGCTAACTATTAAATTCATTTCCTCAATTGTCACTGAAAGGCTCATCCTGGGAAAATCCACATCATAAAAATCCTTTTTATCGCTGGTATGGATATGTCTTCTTTGGTGACATGTCTTTTCAAGCGTTTGGCCAATTTTTTAATGAGGTTTGTTGCTTTTTGACTATTGAGTTTGAAGAGTTCCTTATATATTCTGAACACAAGTCATTTGTCGAATATACAATTTACCTTCTCTTTTCATTCTCTTAACAGTGCCTGTCACAAAACAACTTTTAAAATTTTTAATTAAGTGTATATCTAAGTATTTTATTTTCTCTGGAGTGATTGTAAATGGCATTGCAATTTTAATTTTGGTTTCCAAATGTTCATTGCTAGTATATAGAAATATGACTGATTTTTCTGTGTTGCTCTTGTATATGATGATACTATTAAACATACTTATTACTTCAAGGAGAGTTATAGATTCCTTGGGATTTTATATGTAGACAACTATGTCCTCTGCAAATAAAGACATTATCTTTCCAATCTATATGCCTTTTCTTTCCTTTTTTTTTTTTTTTACTTATTTTTAAAACTTGGTATTATTGCACTGGCTAGAATTTCCAGTACTATGTTACATCATAGTTTGAAATTCCAAATTCCATTTTATCTATCACTTCATTGGTCAAATTTTCAATGTTCTCCTCTTGACATTTAGTTACTTCTTTAATCAAATAAAGTAAAATGCCATATATAAATTTACTATAATACCAGAATGGCTCATATTCTGTCCATAAAAAATAACATAATTTATTATATATACATCAAAGAATTGTGAATTTATTTTATTAAAGAATTTTATCAATCATTAGTAATAAGGGTACAGGATGGAATTAATAAGATAGAGTTTGTTATGTGATTTAACATGATTAGTTTTACTTATGAGAGCAGAGGATACCTTGAAAGTCATATCCCCATGATTACAGATGTTTAATTTTCCCTAACAATTGTCCTTTGTGCTCTGGTAATCAGTGGTCATTTCTGTGGCAACAATCCACATCATAAAAGCTCTTTGAAATGCATTGATATTATTTTCCCTATTAAAGATAAAGAACTTAGAAACAGAGTTGATGACTGTTATTCCTGTGGCAATACTGAGGAAGGTAAAGAATCATGCCATTTTAGTCACCTGACAGCTGTCTTTGTTTCATGAATAGTCAAATGAAGTAATAATCACATTTAATGAGAAAAATTTTTCTTAGGCTTCATGAGTTACTGTGATTTTATGAGAATAATTTCTTCTTTACTCCCACAGAAAATTGCTTTCATCACTCTTAGTGTATTTGACTATGCTTTGTATTTTTCCTAGTTGTTTATGTATTTGTCTCTCCTATTTTATTGCAAATTAAAAAAAGGAGAGAAACTTTCTGATTCATTTTTGTTGCATACCAAGAACCCCCAACTCAATGACTAGTAATTTATACTCAGACAAATGATTGAACTAATAGTTTATTGTTAGTCTCAATACCAAAAAACGAAAACGGCGTTATTAGCTCAGTGCATGCCGTTCATCACCCATCTACCACTTCTGGTTTGTAAACAACCAGGAGGTACAAGTTAATGATATATAGGCCAGATATTCTTTCCCAAGTAGATTATACAATGTGAGAATTGGCTCAGTGTAAAGTTCAAAGATATGTTGGAGTCTTTAAGAATTCTATCACAGTCATGTGCCCCTTTACGTCATTTCAGTCAATGATGGACCACATATACAAAGGTGGTCCTATAAGATTAAAATGGAGCTGAAAACTTCCTATCACCTAGTGACATCACAGCCATTGTAACAGCATGATTCAGTGCATTACAGATGTTTGTGGTGATGCTGGTGTAAACAAACCCATTGCTCTGCCAGTCATATAAAAGTATAACACATACAATTATGTATAGTACATAGTACTTGATAATGATAATAAATGACTATGTTACTGGTGTATGTACTAACTATACTAAACTTTTTATTGTTGTTTTGGAGTGTACTCTTTCTACTTAAAATATATATATATTTGCTGTAAAACAGTGTTCCATGTTATGCCAGCAGCCAGCCTCATTCATCTCGTGTTTACTACATCTCTTAATTGCATCATTTTCTCTTGTGCTCGATTTTATTTCATATTGTTTTGTACAGTAACATACTATATAGGTTTGTGGCAATAGGCTACAACATATAGCCTAGGTGTGTAGTAAGTGTTACCATCTAGGTATGTCTAAGTACACTCTGTTTGCACGATACTGAAATCACCTAATGATACATTTCTCAGAATGTATCTCAGCTGCTAAGCGACACATGACTGTACAAATAAAGATGCTATAGAAGGAAAAAAAGTGTTTTCTCCCTCTTTGAAGGAGGGGAGAAGGACAGTCTGTACATAAATAAATACCCAGATTTCTTTTTTTGGGGGGGATGTATTTCTCACGTACAGTACAGACCTCATTATATATAGGTGATATCTGGTCCTCATCACATTGTCCTTAAGGGCAAGAATCAAGGCAAATGAGAGTTGGCGCAACTATTATTGTGTGAATAATAATATCTGTCTCTGCTTGAGAAACCACCAGTGTGTATCCAGACTTTAATTAATAAATATGAAAATTGCAAACATAAAACACACCTTTTGATTTAAAACATGGCTTTTCTACTCCAAACTTATGAGATTTTGGCTATGTTTTTATAGGTTTTAAACCTTTAAATTTAGTATACGCTTTTAAATATGGTTACCAGGTTGGCCCAACGTAATTTGTTAAATTGTCTATCCATCATGCTCTGTTTTGTTTTCTTTAACTGTTTTACAAAGATGATGTGGCATCTGGCACCAAGGCACCTGAAGCCTATCCTGTGAATATCTATAGCTCGAACCAAATGGTACAGCTGTAGAGTTAGAGTCCCTAAGCCAAAGTCTTGACCCATTTCGAATGACTTTTATATGGGGCTATGGTTCATTTCTGCATGTGGATTAACAATTATTATTGCTCTACTTGCTGAAAAGAATAATTGTATTTATTATATTGCCTTGGAAATCAGTTAACCATACATGTAGGTTTCTTCTGGATTTTCTATTATGTTCCACTGATCTTTGTGTTTATACCAATATCACACTGTAGCTTCATAATGAGTCTTAAAATCAAGTGGTGTAAGTACTCCAACTTTGTTTACTTTAGCAAAATTGTTTTAATTTTTCCAGGCCTTTTCAATTTCTATATGAACTTCAGAGCAAGTTTCAATTTCTGGCCCCCCAAAACTCACAACAAACCTCCCAAAACAAGCCTCTCATTTCTGACTTGGTTTTAATTGGTTTTTCTCCTCATTATGGACTATAATTTTTGACTGTATGATAAATAATGGATTTTTTTTACCATAAATATTACTGTACAATCATAAATTGCAATTTCCTACCAGATTCCCAGATAATGTTTTTGCATTAGATTAAAGTTGTTTTTCCAAATTACTACTGTATCAGAAAAATTCAATACACGTATGATAAAATGTTCTTAGATTCTGTTTTGTTTTGCCCAAGTTGTCCTTGAACAATTTGGATGTGTCTCACAAGCCATCATACGCAATAAGTGATATATCTAAAGTTATACACGGAGCAAATGGTAGAGCCCAGTATAAATCCAGTCAGTCTGACACCAGTAGCTTGTACTATTTATACTTTATAGTCTTTTTAGGGGCAATGGAATCAAAGCTGTGTCTTAAAAAGTGTTAGTACGACTTGATAAGTATCTTTGAGAAACAAGAGGAGTCAATTTTGAGCAAAGTCACAAAAGCCAAGGTGTTATAGTTGATTTGGGAAGAAAACTAATATATCAGGTTAGGTAGAAAGTATATGCTGCATGGGAAGATATAAAAAGTTTTAAAGCTGAGAAGGCAGGCTTGGGCAAAATAGTAAAGAACCTTGATTGAAAGAATGAGGAGTTTTTCTTGAAGTTTTGGAACAGTGGAATGTTATCCCCTACTTGTTTTTAAAGAAAGTGTCCTTGATGATGTAAGAAAGATAAATTATTGAGGAGGGAGAAGGTGACAAAAGACAGAGGTCATTTAGGAGATGTTACCAGTAGTCCAGGCCTCAAGCACTGATATTCTGAAATAGGGCAGTGACGATGAAAATGGAAATGAGGAAATAAGTTCAAGCAATTGAACAGAAAAAGAACAGATAGGAATATGGAGTAAGTCAGAGGGAGCCAATGCTGTGGAA
>NW_006436278.1:442675-448768 GCF_000325575.1 Pteropus alecto
ACAATTGTTATATATCTGTTAGATACTATTATGAGATGAGCAATGAAATATCAGTAGAGTTTCCATAAATAGATTATGTATAGAGGTGGTTTTCTTTATGCAATTAGGGCCTTTTGAAAAATTTAAATGGATACACAACAAAACCATGTTACTTTTCATCTGTATAATTTATCATTAGTAAGAATTTTGATGGAGGCTATATTTACATTTATCTTTTGTGATCAATGAAAAATGTTTCTTACAATATTAAATTACATACTTTAAGAGTTATATAGAAGTTATTCTGTTAAATTCGTTCAGTTCACTGAATAATTATATTTCTGTTACCCTAATGAGAATTATATACAATAAATGTTGATGTATAAGCTTTATATAAAGAAGACAAATTTCTCCCAGTGTTAATCTTATTAAAGTTTGAGGAAAGCATAAAACTGTTTTAATAGAAAACAGCTGCTAGGGCATCATTTGAATATGCATATTAAGAACAGCTTGAGTAAAAGTAGTTTTTTGGGATCCTGTTTCTTCTTACTATTCATTTCCATCTAAAATAATTTTCAATACAATTATGTTCTGCTCCTCTCTCAAAAGAAGGTAATCTCCTTGAGACCAATGAACACACCCCTTCTTGTATGCTCACTTACGACATTACTTGAAACTTATAAAAACTCAATGAATATCTGTTGGAAGATTGTATAAATGGATGAATAGATATAAGGTGTAATTAATAATTCTGAAATTAACACGAAGCAGGAGGAAAGATCGAGGGCCCTGGAAACAAAGAACTTAAGCAGCTCATCAAAGGCAGTGAGTCCAACAATTCTAAATCCAATATTAATATAAAGTAAGCACTCCATTTTTTCCTGGGATAAAGGACTCATCCAGACTCGTCCCATCTGGAGCATGCATCATGGATCCAGGAAGTACAGGCATACCTTGTTTTATTGTGCTTCATTTTACTGCACTTTGCAGATACTGTGTTTTTTACCAATTGAAAGTCTGCAGCAACCCTGCATCAACCAAGTCCATCGGTACCAGTTTTCCAAGAGGCTCAGATGGTGGTTAACATTTTTTAGCAATAAAATATGTTTTACTTAGTGTATGTACATTGTTTACTAAGGCATCATGCTATTGCACACTTAATAGATTACAGTATAGTGTAAACACAACTTGTATATATAATATAGGGAGGCCACAAGAGAATTAAGGTATTAAATCAAGCTACATTCAGCGATATGCTGATCAGCCTTGCAGCCAGGCCCGGAGGACACCTGCAGAACAAAGGAAGATTTCTGCTGGGATTGCTAACAACACATTTCCCCACACCCTGAAGGGAAAACAGGAAAAACAGAGTCTTTTAAGTGGTGCCCTACACAAAATAAAATCGTTCATTCCCTATGGCTAAAATCATAGGGGAACCTATGGATTAAAGACTGAGAACTGCCAGCAAGCTTTTCATGCTAGTACTCTTCCCCTTCCTCACTGTCTGTCCATATCAAAGGAAATGGGTAAACAAAATCGTTAAACTTGTAACTCACAGAAACTAAAGAATGAACACTGTGTGTGCGGGGAGGGGGGGCAGTCCCTCTCAGTCTCTTCGGTCTCTGTCACTGTCTTTCTCTTGGTATTCTTTTCTGTCTCTCTCACTGTCTTCATCTCTCTTGGTCTCTCACTCTCTGCCTCTGAGAGGAGACCACACTCTGTGGAGCGTTACCCCTTTTCTAATCAATTTCCTTTTTACTCTAACTTTGGCGTGTGTGTTGAATTCTTTCTACACTCTCTGCCAAACGACCCTCTTCTTCTCTCAATGCAGGGCTTGGTCTCCCCCTCACTCGGGGAAATTTGCCCTGTCCTGCGTGATATTCATTGGGAAACAAAAAAATCTCATGTGACTTGCTTTATTGAAATATTCTCTTTATTGCAGTGGTCAGGAAGTAAACTAGCAACAATTCCAAGGTATGTCAGTAGTTTTCGATGTGACACCCAGCCTTTCAAAAAAACCTTATGTTTCTGAAATTTTTTAAATTGTGCTAAGTCAGAATGATTGCCACAAAACAGCAAATCACTGAACCACCTCAAAATTTAAAAATAACATTTCAGCGGAATATTTTATATGTCAAATTATCTAATAATTGATATTATAACTTTTGTTAGTCTAGATATACAGTTTTTGAAAATTATTAGTATTTTCAAAAGTTTTTATCTTTTTTTTGAAACAAGTGTTCTTTTACTCATACAAATACACATATACCATCCCAGACACTGGTAATGAAAAAGAGTTTGTAGATGAACTTATATTTCAAGATATACTGAGCAACTACTCAGTTGTTATTTGAGATTGATTATGTAATAGAAAAGCATGAGAAATGGCTAGGAAGACAAATAAAAATAAAACAATATAATGAAAGATGCAATGCTTCATTTAGGTTCTAGAATACATTAAAGAAGTTATTGAAAAGATGAATCCCGAGAAAGAAGTAATATTACTTAAAAGGGATTGTTTGAAAGATATATTCAGCTCTAGGTTGGTGGAATGTCTCCTACAGTATGCATCACAAGAATTATGCTATTTAATGCCATTACCTGACTCCAGAGGTCTTACTCTTGACATTGTCTTATACGGTCTTCCATTCTTACTATACCATTAGGGCCTGGAAGTTATAGTCTTGCGACCATTCCCCCTCGACATTCATTACAAACTTTTATTCCTTCCCTCTGGTTTTTGAAATGAGAGAAAATGTCACACTTTTGGATTACGTTACTGAAGGGGAGCATTCCCAAATATGCCTCTTAAACATAAGAATTACTTTGAGCTGGCTATTTTTAAGAAACCACAGAAAGGAGAGAAGCTCTGGAAACTGAGTAAGAGACATTTACATTTATGAGGCAAATCACCATCTGTAAGGGTGTCTCCTTCTCAGTCCCAGGAAGAGAAGAATGACTCTAAATCTTTAGAAACTCTCTTCAATGGAGAAGGCAAGGACTTAAATCTGCATAACAGTCTTGTTTACTGAGCTTTGCCTGGTAAGCTTCCATAAGGGAGGGCTCCCTCACCAGCCCCCCAACATCTTCTTTTGTCTTTAGGTGTAAATAGCATTTCAAGTGATGGCTTGGGCTAAATGGGGGAGGTGGGGAGGGAGTGGAGGTTGGGAGTAATAGGAAGGTAGGGGGAAGTGGAGGGAGGTCTCTCCAGGTCTCTCGCTTGAATATAGGAGGTATCCATGTTATTAAACTTTCGTTTGTTTTTCTCCTGTTCATCTGTCTTTTATAAGAGGAGGTCTCAGGCCAGAACTCAGAAAGTAATGGGAAAATTATTTTTCCTTCTCCACATTACTAAGACAGATGCCAGGTATTTAGTAAGAGTTCAAAGTTTGAAAGACTTCAGGGAAAAATCCCACATCTATGTCACTGAAAATTGTCCCAGGAAAATCCGGCTCCTTAAATTGATTATTTGCCCCCTTGGACATGGATGCATCGTTACTGTTTAATATATCAATTTTCAGACTGGAAAATATTTCTATTTGATTTATTTTCCAGTCATAATTATGTTGACTATTTTGTTTCATGTAACATTTCAATTTCTTTTCCTGGTTGGTGCTGGGCAAAATATCTCTGGCATTTAGAACCAAAAACTATGTGTTCATCTTATTATCCTAGATCGATTTCGTAAGCATATATTTATAGCTAAGTCAGGTTTCAATTTCTTTGAAGCCATGCTTGTGTTTCAGGTTCTTTATATCTAATGGAACTTCTGTTTTTATACTTACCTTTGGCTGCTCCTTTCTCACCATTGTTCCATAGGAAACAATGAACTCAGGGAAGCCGGCTGGCAGGTCTAATCCACTCATTAAGTCCCATTACCTAGGCAGACAGTGTAACTGATTATTGGATATAACATTTTTACTGCTTCTTAACAACTTGGCAGCTTTACAATTCAGAAGCCAAGAGAGAAAGTTAACCGAAAAGTTAGCTAAATATGAAAAGGAAATTTTTTTAAAAAACTGACATTAATTTATCTCAGTGCAGGACAAGATGAATCCACTTGAGTGGGGACTTCAGTCCTGCACAGAGGTGAGAGTCCTTGACTGCATGCGGGAAAGAATTCAAGCGCACACCAGAGTTAGAGACAAAAGAGAAGTTTATTAGAGAAGAGATAATGCTCCACAGACAGAGTGTGGTCTCCTCTCAGAGGCAGAGAGTGAGAGGGACTGAGAGGGACCCTGAGTGTTCATAGAATTTAGTTTATATGACATTCTTAGTTTCTATGAATTACAGTTTAAAATGATTTGTTTACCTATTTTCCTTTGATGGTATGATATACAGTGTGAAAGATAAGGGTATGGAGCGTGAAAGGCAGGGATATGTAGCATTAAAAGCATGTTAGCAATCCCCAACCTTTGTTCCATAAGTTCTCCATGGTTTTGGCCATGGCAAATGAATGGTTGGGTTTATTTTGTGTAGGATATGATGTAAAGACTTCAGTTTCCCTTCATGGTGTGTATAAATGGTCTGTTAGTAATCCCACCAGGAATTTTCCTTAGTTCTAGCAGCACGGAATATAGCTCTGGCTCCGAATATAGCTTGGTTTAGTTCTCATGCCTCTTCTCTACATCAATTTTAGAACACAATCGACCTCAGATGACCATTACTGAAAGCGATTCATTATTTTAAAAATAATGCTACCATTTTTTAATCGTTAACTGTGTGACAGTTAATCCTAAAAATAACTCTCCCAAGTAGCTATTATCCTCCCATCACAAATGAGGAGACTGAGGCTCAGAGAAGTTAATAACTTGCTCAAGAGTACACAGCTAAATAAGAGGTGGCCTGTTACTCTCACATTTTTTGTGACTGTGATCCAGTAAAATCTTCTTAGTGAGGCCATCTCTACCACTCTATTTAAATTTGAAATAACCACACCTCAGCACATCCTTTCCCTTCCCCTGATTTATTTTTATCCATAGAACTTATTAGCATTTAAGTTACTATAATTTACTTCAATATTCCGTTTATTGTCTGTTTTCCTTTTCTACAAGGTCAGTTTCATGAGGGCAGGGACTTGTGTCAATTTTGTTAACTGCTTAGCCCCAGCACCAAGTACAGTGCCTGACACATAAAAGTATTCATTGAATATGAAGAGCAAGGGTTCATGACCCAGAAGGAAAATGACATAACCAAGCAAAGAATTCGTCCACCCAGGGCTGCAGATAGCCAATTATGTTGACGCCAGAGTGCAGTGAAAGAAAGAGACATTTATTGTATAGTACTATACAATGAAGAATGGGTAGTTTATGCTGGAAAAGATCAAACTCTCCAATCATTTACAAAAAAAGGGGTTTTAAAGAGCAAAAATTATGAGTCATCATGAACATGGGGTTTGGGGTCCTGAGTTTTGCTGATTGGTCAAGAGTGAGGTCAGGCAGTAAATCATTATTTCAGGTCTTGAGGTCAGCTTCTATGTCCTTCAGTCTGCCTTCACAAGTATGTAGCCAGAGGTTGATCCACTTTAGGGCTCAGGAGCTGAAATACAACTTAGGCCATAATGTTATCCTTTGCTTAACAGAAACCCATAGCTTGTGGCCCTTAGCCAAGGCATGGCCATTGTTTCTGGCTGCCTCAGAGCTAATAAGTGTAAAGGGCTAAGACTTAACAGGCATCTGTGAAGAAACTTAATAGAGTGCTGGGGCTACATATTAAATCAAAATCATACATTAAATCAGGACCCTTGGTTTCAGTTGGTCATTCACTTTGTGGGCCAAAAAACATCTTAACAATGCATGTTACTAGGTTATCTTGATGTGCAAGGGTGGAAGCTGTATGTACATCTGTGACTCTTACTCATCGTAAACTATTATTATTTCTATTGTCTTTGTTATTTATTTTTCCTGTAGTCTAACAGGCCCTAGGATAAACAATTTCTATAATGGTTAATATGGTGGCTAATAGTCAAAACTAGCATACAAACTGATCTATATATCTATCTATATATTATATATTATATATTACATATTACATATTTTATATAATTATTTATATTATTTATATTATATTATATATATGCAGTTATGTCAACTGAAAACAAAAAGTTTTATTTTT
>NW_006436278.1:448814-452769 GCF_000325575.1 Pteropus alecto
TAATTAGGCAGTAGAGGTTAGTCTGTATATTTAATTATCATCTTCTTATTTGGCATATTGTATTTTAAAAGTGAGGGGAGTGGTAGTTATTACCCTGAACATTAGGATACAAACATAGGAATTATCTTCATCATTCTATCCTTGAAACACTTTGTCTGCCTGTTGAACAAGCTACCATAACATGGTAAAAAGGTATACTTTCTTACCTTGAATCTGCTCTTACAAACATTTTTTTAGAGGAAAAATAGGGTAGAAAAAGAGACTCTTTTTCTTGGTAAGTACTGAGTAGCTGAGAATATGGGAATGCTCCCTCTTTCCTGGGATACATTTACAGAGACTATTTCATTGTGAGGCAAACATAACAGAGCGTCACAAACAGAAACATACTGTACTCTGGTCTACTTGCGAAACACAGGCATGCTTCCACAAAGCCTAGAATATTTGATTAACATATCAGGTAAACCAAACAAATTTTCACAACAACTCACTTATAAAAAGAATGAGATCTAGCAACTGAAATCAAGAGCCTGGCAAAGACAGTGCTCTTTTCTTGACCTTCTATTTGCTCATTATAAGTCTTTGTAGAAAGCACACTAAACAGTTGCCTTGTGCATGGATCCAGTAGTGTGATAAACTGAAGCAAACTTGGCATTGATGATAGCCCATGAAAGAGCCTTCACCAGTAAATTTACCAGAAATAAATCAAAAGAGCAAAATTAAATAATAGAATTTTACAGCTGACGAGAAAAAAAAATCTATGTTCTACATTAAAATTACGGTTGCCAGAGAGTGAGAGCAAGAAACAGAACAGTTAGCCTGTTAATAACCCTGAGCCAGCTCTGACAAAAGACTGCACATACTCCTTAGCGTACGTTAGGAACTTCAGACTAATTTCCAGGTGGCTATTTCCGTGATTATTCTGAAGAGAGAATAGCCAGTCACCTTCGAACCACAAGAGCCTATATTTCTTGTTTATACATGAACCATCCGGACTTGCCCACAATCTATCCAAGAGAGTAAACACTTCTTCCTTGGACTCTGCACCTATCCCAGAACTAGCCCTCCTTCACCTTCTCTGCTCCCCTTTTTCTACAGCCAATGATAATTTTTTCATAAACGCTTACATCTTTCTCCCCACTATCTGATGTATAAAAACACTTGTGAAACTCCATTACATACAGACATGTTTGTCTTTCCTTTCTTTTTGCTAAAAAAGGCTTAATAAACCCTTTCTTTTAAAAAGACAATCAGCCGCGGAAGTTAAAAAAAACATGTTAGCACAGTCTACAAAACAGAAAACCTAGACGTGGTCAGAGGTTTTTCCTCTAAGGTGAGATAGTCAGGAAAAGAAAAATCAAGCACAAGTGGAGGGGTCATTCTTAGAACAGAAAATTAGGAACATTCTGAGGCAGGGAAGAAGGAATATGACTGTCCATGTCACTATGATGCAAGTCTTTTGGAAGTGGCTGAGGACTCTGCTGAAAAGGTAAGAGCGGATTGGGTCTGGCCATTCCCTGTGCCTGTTTTCTCGTGTGTACATGCACTTGATAACTTTGCCCTGCCTCACTTCCAGGATTTTTATGAGGCTCAAAGAGCATACTGCCTGACGTTATTTTTTTAACAGTTTAATTTGTATTTCACATAAGGATAGTGAATAGTCTATTTCTTACAATAAGCAAAAGAAATATAGAATTACCCCAAAGGAAAATTTATTACTCGACAACTGTAGCTTCCTAATTCAGAGGGAGGCAAGTCCCAGTAACTTTGGGTCTATTAGGATTGTTGAAAAGAGGATCTAAGGCATGCTCAGGCCTCTTTATCATCCCATATCTAGACTTCTGTGGGAGGATGGAGATCCAATGAGGGGCTTGTGGCTGCCACCTGCTGAGAAACTGTCTTGTCACTTGGAGGGCTGATTGATACTGCTAAAGATGGGGTAAGATATATACATTCTGCAATGGCAGGCAGGGTTGAAAGACATCAAATTCTCATCCTTTACTCACCTACAACTTTTCTCTCCTGTACCATAAAGACAGAAGGGGGCTTAACAAACAAGAAGAAAGAAATCCTGGTAGGTGCAAACCGCATATAAAATCTCCATTATCTATTTTTAGACTAAAGTTATATTTGCGAAAACCCTGATTCCTCTTTTGTTTTTGCAAACAACCTGCTTCATCTTGCCAAGGTTGAAACCTGTGCTTAAGTAATGTAAGAAAAAAATAAAAAGGAAATAGATGCTTTGTGCACCATTTCAATTTCCTGAGGAAGGAAGGAATAATCTAGTAAGAAACTATTTTAGAGAGAGCAATCATAGGTTAAAATAGGTTCCAAGGTCTACTTTTACTTTCTTTCTCCTGATGTTTTTAGAGAAAACTATTGAGAGCATTTGCAGGATTAACTTTTACAGCACAGCTACAGAGGCCTAATGTGTTAGTCCACTTTGTAAATGCTCCAAACTGTGATATACGATACATCTCAGCATTTATCAAAGTATATCTCTTACTCTCAGAGTTGTTGTATCTGTCTTTTCCTTTAGACTTATAGTTTCTTGAGGTCAAGGATGATATAGACTAAGTACTTGATGGATCTAATAAAATTGATAGAGGATCCATTAGATTGACCAGAAGTAAAGGAAAACCAGAAAGTCAGGCCAAGAGTGGATCAGTTAAAGACAAAGCGAAGAGGGGGTAAAATGGACCCCTGTGAGACAATACTATATGAAAAAAACAGAGAGAGAAGTTTTTTTCAGTAGTACTTAGTACACAAAACAGACAATTCTTGCTCTCATTGAGCATCCAATACAGAGGGTAAGACAGGCATTAAAGGGCCCCCTACAATAATGATTATTGTAGTAAAGACCAACAAGAAATTCATGGGGCTATATGAGTTTTAAGCAGAAGAACCTGAACCAATCATAGGAGTGAGGAAAGACTTCACAGAGAAAATGTTTTCAGCAGAGAATTGATGGAGTTAAGTTGTAGCTTAAGTTATAGCTCTAGGTTATGAGATCCACATGACAGGAGATGAGGAAGTAAGGAACATTTTCACAAAACTTAAAATTATGGTGTGGGAATTCATGAGGGGGCTACACACAAAACTCCAAAAGCATACACTTAAGAAGGAGACTGGCTGATAAAGAAGACTTGGTGATAGCTGAAAATACAATGCTATATACACACAATCAGACATTTAAAAGGTGTTTGGTTGCTATCATTAGTTCAACCAAGAGGCAGCATATTGGTTAAGAGTGTGGACTCTAGCGTCACAATCCTAGCTAGTAGATCTTGGGCAAATCATTAAACTCTTTATGTATCAACGTCTTTGTAAATTGAAGGGTGTAAAAACGCCTTTCTTCTAGGTTGTCATAAGCATTAAATATGTCACTACATAAAAAGCACTTAAAACTCTGCCTGGAGCATTCTAAATACTGAATAAATGTTAGCTGCTGTTATTTTTGTTACTACTATTAGTTGCAGCGTTAAGAGCCAAAAATTAAATTAAGATTGTTAGTAATAATATTAAGAGAGGTTTATAAATTTGTTTACAGCTAACTTTCTTACATATTGCTTACATACAAGAAGAATAAGCTCTATGCCCAGAGCTCCTGATACGACGCAGTGCAGCAGCAACTTCCTGGTAGAGGGGAAACACATTTTTGACAGCCACTCAAAGTATTGTGGGTCCAAGAATGAGGAAGAAAGATGTAGGGTATAAATCAAGGACTAGGAAGGAAGATGGAGGAATAGGTCATATTTTGATTCAGAGGAAACGGATCCTCATTTGCTCAGCTATCTAGGGACAATTTAATAGGAAATCTGCTTATTTCGACTTGCTGCTTACCAGAAACTTACAGCCCTATAAAAGCTACCTACCCAGCTTTTTTGCCTCTCTGAGAATATCACTCCTCACCTCCTACTGTTCACTCCAGGAGTGAGCTCTACTTACCCATATGTAT